>NW_026865738.1:0-6462 GCF_026571515.1 Ruditapes philippinarum
TTTAGAACTTAAAACAAAGTCACAAAAACGAAAACATTTCGTGAAAGCTATAAATTTACTTTTTAATTGTTCATGTATCAAACAGGCATAATGTATAAAGTCAAATTTAATAGAATCGTTATGTCTAATACCAAACTAAACAAAATGTATCTTATTTATTAGTTTTTGTTTGTTTGATTTTTATGTAGCAACAACACTGTCAAAGTCAATTTAACGATTATCCAGCTATAGTAGAGGAGATAGATCTCATGGGCTCCACCGTGCATAAATTCAAACACAAACCTGAGTAGAACCACCGACGTTCTATAAGCTTGCTGGAAAGTATGCTGACAAATATCCAACGTTGCTGGTGGGCTTCGAATCCACCGCGAGAAAGGCGATTGATTTGAAGTTTTCGACTTTAACCACCCGTTAACGGATGCAGTATTTTGATATATATAACGAGATACAAGAAAATGAAAAAAAATATAAATACAATTTTATTCTACGTTTTCTTCCTCTTGTATTCTTCTTCTTTTCTTTTGTTTTTTCTTTATTTTTAAAATAGAAAGTATCTCTCTTAAATATCAAACTGTAATTGTATAGTGTATCTGCCAGGGACTTCTAATAATGACTGCTGTTCGATGATTTTTTTAAAAAGATTTTCCTTGCCTATAAACAAATATAATCAACGCAAAGAATATCCTATTACGATCATGAAAATCAAGGCGTTTCATGTTTAACACATTGAATTAATCACATTGAATTGGAGTAG
The DNA here is from genome assembly GCF_026571515.1 of Ruditapes philippinarum. Classification (NCBI taxonomy): domain Eukaryota; kingdom Metazoa; phylum Mollusca; class Bivalvia; order Venerida; family Veneridae; genus Ruditapes; species Ruditapes philippinarum. The sequence continues at coordinate 755 of NW_026865738.1, forward strand.
GAACGGACAATATTTTTAATTAATTGTTTATGAGTATTAACTGAATTGCAAAAAAGGGAAATGTTGTCTTTAAATCTGTATTCTAGAATATATCAACATATTTCAAAGAAAAAGGATAAATAAATGAATAAAAAAAATCAACTGTTGCACAAAGTTTACTAATCTTCAAGTTTAACCCCATCTTTATCAAGGAGTTTGCTATTTATTTTATGAACCACAAAATTAAAAAGACGATTAACGTGTGACTCTTTATATACAACAAACACAGTGGTAAAGATGAGTTAAAATAAAATAACTCCTCGAAACATCGGAGGTTGATGCGATTTGTAGAAGAGGTCGTTGTTTATAAGTTTTTTTTTCGGAGTGGTTAAATCAATAACAAAATAATCAAACAAAACTTCATTTTCCAGTTTTACAGTTGATATATGTTCATGAATAAGTAAAATACTAAATAAGGTTATCTAAACATTTTGGGCAATACAAAAAGTTGTTATGATTTTTTTTCATTACAATTAATTTGATATATTTTCGCACGGAAGATGATTAAGATAATTATGTAAAGTCAAGCATTATCAAACTGAGTTGTCAATCAAATCTAATTAATATGGTAATGTTTAATAATGATTCGATAACGTGTTTTAAAGCACATCTAATATTATTGCCAAATAGCACGAAAAATGATTGGACATGCTTATGCAATATGTTAAATTGTAATAACTCCTATTGAATTCATACACTTCAAACATTGCTGATGTTTTAAATAACATATCAATACATACAGTTCTTAATTATAGCCATTTCGTGTATATAACTGTTAAACTTTTAACTTTGCCAGATAGATCGACAAACGTTTGATCATGTTAAATAAAATATGTAAAATTTATATACATCCTATTGAATTCAATCTTCAAACACGGTTTAATTATCTTTTTAAATAACAGATCAATACAGAAGGTTTTGTGAAACATCCCTTAATTGTAGCCATTTTTCTTATATAACTTTATCTGTTTATGAAAGCTTTTAACTATCAATACATTTGCAATGCTAATTCTAGAATATAATGTCAAATTTTCAAGAAAAAAAAAGTCAGTTTGGTAGATAGTGCGAGAACACTTTTGAATAGAACATGCTAATGCAATACATAGAATAAAAATTATAGAAACGTTCTTCAAGAGCATGACACGTTTATTTGATCAACTCGCCTGTTAAAATGACATTATGCCATTTTTCATTGTCATGTTTCTGCATAAAAATAGAGAAGATGCACTATAAACAACCTGAACAAAGTTTCCATTATTATCAAAATGCTTCAAAATACTTAACGTTTGCAACTTAAAAAGATATAAATCTAAAATATTGTTGAAGTCTTACTAATAATATGGTATATAAGAAACTATGATTCTTAAATAATGTAGAAAAAAATTGGTGATAGAAAAAATGTACAATTATCAGTAATACTTTTTAATTTAATGTTTGTATACGCTTCTATTTATCCCATAGCTAACATTTTTTTACTCAAAGTATGGTTATATTTAATCTAGACATATGCACATAAAACATAAAGTCTGCAATAAGTTCTTTTAAAAGGCCAATTATTCTGTTCATTCATTACCCTATCATTGAAATATTCCAGAGGGACTATTGCTACCTTTATGACACATAACTGTAAATTCAGCGCGCTTATCAATATGCTTGTAATAAAGATATTATCACTACTGTGCACCTTCCATAATGGGCTAATGAAACATTTTAGTGGGCTTTATCGCTATCCCACCGTCACAGAAAAATTGATGTTCAGAAGTACAATATATAAATTTGTTAGAATGTGGTATACTGTTATTGTTTTATGATCAAAATGATTGCGAAAGATGCAAATCCAAGGTATTTATTTCAGTTTTTAGTTAAGGCGAAATAATATTTATCTTTTCTTTGTGGTGATTTGTATTAGTATTTGTTATAAATTACGAATATTATGTGAACATCTTATGCATTATATTTTTCTTTTATATATATAATTTATTTATATTTATATATATTATTTTCAAATGTTATATCATGACATGCTGTACACGTTCATTTATAGTGTTCATATATATATAAATGATTGTGTACAGCATGTTCTGATGTAACATTTGAAAATTTATCATAATAATATTTCTTCATAATACTCACCAATATTATCAGTTAAATAAGAAATGTTCAATCATTTTATCATGATATACATGTATATTTGTAAATGTGAATATCAATACTATCAAAAATTGTTAATGTTTGATTTAATTAAAACTGATTAAATTACTTCAAGCATGTAGTGATTATAGGTTTAGATCATTTCCAACAGCCTTGATATTGTGATGACCTTTCCGCTACATGGTTGTGTGTCTGCTTTGTAATCAAGAGGTCCGAGGTTCAATCCTTTTCAGTGCCTGAAGATTTTTATGCCCCCACAATGTGGGAGCATATAGCGTTGCACTTGTCCGTCCGTCCGTCCGTCCGTCAGTCCGTCCGTCAGTCCGTCCGTCCGTACGTCCCGAAATCTTGTGAACGCAACTCCTCTTAAACCGGATGGCAGATTTTACTTAAACTTACAGGGATGAACAACCTTAATGTGTAGATGGTAGTAAAGGAAGGAATTTTCGCTGCGACCAAATTTAACAGAATTATGGCCCTTTGTTGATTTTTTCACTAGATACTATATAGAAATTTTGTGAACGCAACTCCTCTTTAACCAGTTGGCAGATTTTGTTTAAACTGACATGGATTAACAACCTTAATATGTAGATTGCAGTAAAGGAAGGAATTTTTGCTGCGACCAAATTTAACAGAATTATGGCCCTTTATTGATTTTTTCACTATATACTATGTAGAAATTTTGTGAACGAAACTCCTCTTAAACCGGATGGCAGATTTTGCTTCAACGTACAGGGATGAACAACCTTAAGGTGTAGATGGTAGTAAAGGAAGGAATTTTCGCTGCGACCAAATTTTACAGAATTATGGCCCTTTGTTGATTTTTTCACTATATACTATGTAGAAATTTTGTGAACGCAACTCCTCTTAAACCGGATGGCAGATTTTGCTTAAACTTATAGGGATGAACAACTTTAAGGTGTAGATGGTAGTAAAGGAAGGAATTTTCGCTACGACCAAATTTAACAGAATTATGGCCCTTTGTTGATTTTTTCACTATATACTATGTAGAAATTTTGTGAATGCAACTCTTCTTAAACCAGATGGCAGATTTTGCTTAAACTTACAGGGATGAACAACCTTAATGTGTAGATGGCAGTAAAGGAAGGAATTTTTGCTGCGACCAAATTTAACAGAATTATGGCCCTTTGTTGATTTTTCACTATATACTATATATAGAAATTTTGTGAATGCAACTCCTCTTAAACCGGATGGCAGATTTTGCGTTAACTTCCAGGGATGAAGAACCTTAAGGTGTAGGTGGCAGTAAAGGAAGGAATTTTTGCTGCGACCAAATTTTACAGAATTATGGCCCTTTGTTGATTTTTTCACTAAATACTATGTAGAAATTTTGTGAACGCAACTCCTCTTAAACCGGATGGCAGATTTTGCTTAAACTTTTAGGGATGAACAACCGTAATGTGTAGATAGTAGTATAGGAAGGAATTTTTGCTGCAACCAAATTTAACATAATTATGGCCCTTTGTTGATTTTTTCATTATATACCGTGTAGAAATTTTGTGAACGCAACTCCTCTTAAACCGGATGGCAGATTTTGCTTAAACTTCCAGGGATGAACAACCTTAATGTGTAGATGGTAGTAAAGGAAGGAATTTTTGCTGCGACCAAATTTAACAGAATTATTGCCCTTTGTTGATTTTTAGTTTTCAACTTGTGGCACATGTAGTCCAAAAAATATTTGACCTAGAGTCATAAGATTGACAGAACAGTGGCGTGTGGGGGCATCCGTGTCCTATGGACACATTTCTAGTTCAAGTTAACAATGATCATGGTGGTGAGGGTAAAAACTGACAATGATGTTCGTTTGTCATTTGTGGGTATGAAGAATCAACTAGCAATCAATTAGAGTTTAGTCAGAAATAGTAGGACATTGCTTCTACATGTAACTTTTCCTCTAATGTCTAAGGAGATCTTCAGTATTTGCAGGGGCTAAACTAAACAGCTCAACAGCTGATATTGACCGTTAAATTTTAAAAATCTTTCATAGAATCATTTTTTTCGTTGAATTACTTAATGTATAAAACATGTAAGATAAAAATAAAATGAAACTTATACTGAAATAATAATGAATGGGCTCCTTTTGGTAAAGAGACGTTATGGGCGTTACTAACCCAACACATTGAAGGCCTATGTCTTCCCTGTGAAAGCAGACATCTGTGTAAAATTCAGACTAAGCCAGTGTCGAAACGTCTTGGGAACGAAATGACTCGAGATTTGTCAAATTACTTCGAAAGTATAAATAAAAAGTTTAGCCCTTAGCAACGAATTGACATCCCAATAAATGAAACTTATTGTTATTCTTCATCAAATTAGTTACATGTATCGCTTTAAAACTTATCTTATGGGCAAACCGCAGAAGTCATTCGGCTGATCATATGCTTGTCAAACAGGTCATAAAGTAAACCGGAAGTTGTCAGATTTGATCGTTAACCCATCTAATTATAGGTTATTTCTATTTCAATATTTACTTTGCATTTATAAACTACAAAACTACAAAACTTATTCAATAAAAATTGTCTTTTTCAAAACATATTCTGGAATATCATTCAAAAATATGCGATGATTAGACCGAGTTAGTTGAACATTGCGAGCTGTCAATCAAATTCACTTATCTCCAATTATTGAAGTACGCGAACTTTCAAATTATATCCGCTACAGTTTTAATACAGTAATTCAAGCTATATTTAATATGATTTTCAAAAGAATAATTTGTTATCTCCTCTTCTATTCGCAATAATTCAAAGTTTTCAGAAATACAGAGCACTTTTTTAACTCGCGTCGGTCATGGTCGGATGATCACTATGCATTTATTTCCTTGAAAATGTAAGAATACAATATAGCATTTATAGTGGTGATGAAACGTCACAGCAGTGGGCGTTACCCTGTATGGTTGGAAATTTCCGATTTGTAAGCACACCAGTTGGTACTTTGTCCCAACTAAAAACAAGTTAAATGTTCATAATATTCATGCTGCACATCAAAGACGGCGCCAAATGATGTGAACAGTCAATCAGCATTGAAAATCGTTTTCTATTACAGTTGAATACCCGGAGCACAAATCAATTGTTCTGCATGTTCTTGGTATGTGCTCGTTGTTTAATAATTAAGTTGCATATTTTTTTGTGATTGTGAAAAAGTAGAACCTAATGGATAAATTCACAAAGTAATGCCATGTCTGATCGAAGTAAAATAAATTGGATAAAAAGTAAAATTGAAATGATTGGTATACTTAATATAAATTCAAGACAATATGTGTTGATAATAGAACCACCTCTTGTGGTACTTAATGTTTAAAGAATATTCAAGCGGATTTGGGAAACTTCTCGGGAGAATTTTGGCTTGGTAAGCATATCTGACACAGTGAACCTAATATTTCTCAACACATGCCGTAAATTTACTTTCATATGTTATGATAATCAGTTAAAGAAATTAAATTAAACTTTTAAAAGAAAGTGTTTCATATGCCGGACATCTTAGTTAAAATAATTATAAGATCA
>NW_026865739.1:0-99372 GCF_026571515.1 Ruditapes philippinarum
CATGACCACCAGAGTCGTAAACTGTTGTCAATTTTAGTCGATGTTTCATCGATCTCGATGACATCATCATCGTTGTTGAACGAGCGAAAATGTCGTTGTCCGGAAGCTGTTGCTATCACTGGCAAGGTTGGATGTAAACTGAAATTACAAAAAATCATAAAGATAAATTGCATTAATAATATTACTTTCAAATGTTCATACCCATTTGATATTTGTTTACTATCTTCACTATGTTCACATGTTATTACATTATACTTGTACATTGTGATCTTTGTCATTCAATATAAAGTATATGTTCTGTTCTGTACAGAGATACATCATACATGCCATGACGTCCCAGGCAATTTTTAGTGGTCAAATACCATGAAAATTACCGCTAAATAGGAGGTGAGGAAATATACAAGATTCAGGGATTGTTTCAGGTAAACGGCATGGCTACTTGTCCTTACTTAACATAGCTTTATTATATTCTGTGACTTATTGAATTTATGCTGTCTTAATACTTAGAAAAATTAGAAAAACTGTTAATAATTATTGACATTTTGTCTTGTTTATGTTGTCATAACATTTGCAAGTTGTAATTACTGGTAATATAGGATGTATGCCACTATGTAAATTTTAGAAACAATATTGCTGCTGATCAATGCCTCACCTCCTGATACATGTAGGATTGTAACTAACTGACAATCCAAGTGAAGAAAACTATACTTGAGATTAATTTCTTTCCTTTGGGTTGATTTTATGTATGGCAAATAATATTCTTGCATTAAAACTGCATACATGCAAACATTAATGAGGAATGAAACATGCATTAATGGATAGATTATCATGACAATGTGCCGTTTTTGCACTTTTTTTTTAATATGCAAGACTCGGGGAACAACAAAATTATAGAAGTTGTTTTATCGGGGTAAAAATAAAAATGAAAATGAAACCATTTAAATAATCTAAAAATATGCTTTAACTGGACAAAAGCTGGATTAATAGAATACATGGTGTTGTTGGCATGTAGAAGTTTCGCTGCGAAAGTGTATCTCTGCTTGCTAAAGCTCGCCAAGATACATTTTGTAGCTCACCGATTTAAACCTTCTCCATCCCAGCATCAACCATGTACTCTCTACATTTTGAAACAAAAAGGGACATGCAGCTACTACTAACAAGCTGAATACATTCTTGACTTTGGTTTAATTTCCTAGAATAATATATAAAATTATAAATTTACCGCACATAAATCATTCAACATACCTGATTCCATTAACTGTATCACTGTGCCCCTCAAATGCCATTACCGGCTGTATAACCGGGTCAGAATGAACGTTAAGCTGTACAGGGGCACTTGTAGTATCCCAGATAAGAACAGTACCATCGTGAGATCCAGACAACAAATATTTACTGTCACTGTAAAATAAACCATTTACAACATATAACATAGTATTTCAGTTCATTATTTCAGGCTCAATAGGGCACCAACCTTCCATTACCTAGGTTAATAGTTTACTCACATGAATTAAATCCAAAATCCATAATGGGATGAAAACACAGCGCCAATATGCGAAAGATTTGAAGTTTGAGACCTTAGCCATACCCCCTCAGAACCCCCCTCTGAAGATGTGACTAGATAGTAAGAGATATAAATTTGCATACAAAATATTTTACAAAACTAACTTTGAATACTAGCATGAGTAGAATATCCCAGGTCAAAATTTGTATCACATTGACTTTGTTAAACACTAACAACAAACATTTTACCTACCTGGTAATATCAAAGAAAATTCTTTGATTAGTAATAACAGTTCTAAGTACAGAGAATAATAATTGTCCTGGATTTCTCATATCCCGGCATATAATCCTATTGTCCTGAAAAAGAGAGATAAATATAATACATATACACATTTAAGTTTTCAGATAAGAAAAATACAGTCCTACCTGTAAGTTGTCAGAATTTTCAAATTTCAAATTTTTGTTTTTGGTTGGGTTTTTTTATGCCTCAGCAAAACAAGTTGTCAGATAAAAATACAGTCATTTCCAAAGAATAAAATACATATATCATATTTGTTTTTCCACATTTCATACACTATTGCTTAAATTGTTACATCACAAATGTGTATTAAAGTGATATTAAAATGCCCTTAATTATAAAGAATCTAATACCTTCCTTTTTTTTAGATTTTCTTTCAAACATTTCACAAATAGAAAAAAATATTGTTCTGTTCTGGTAGATATAATCTTGAGCTAAAAATATCACAAGTCTACAATTCTTATTTCATTTTCTTTCCTAATTTTTCAATATCCTTTTTTTGAGTGTGAAAATAACTAAACTTTTTGCTGTGCCACAATTTACCTTTCTTCCACCACTGTAGAGTTTTGTACCATCTGGAGAGAACTTGACCTCCGTGACCCCACCATGTTGACCTTCAAACATACACACCATGGACCCTGCTGGCTCACTGTATAGGGCAACTATGGTCAACAGAAAAAAGAAGAAATGTGTAAAATTACCAACTTTCAAAAAATAATCTCTTGTTCAGAGTTTCTCCATGTTACTTTACTTTTTTAGCATTTCTTGACCACCACAGTCCCAATACTACTTCAAGTAAAAATTTGACACATTTTGAGCCAGTGGCAAACTAGTTAAGTTTACTTTAACTTATTTTATCTAAGCTTGTTTGTCAAAGTTCTTGCAACTAATTACTTTCAAGTACTGTACTTTTCCCGGAACTAACCAGTACTCGCGTCATATTAGAAAACATGGTTGTGACTCTTGTAAGGCCTGAACTCGGGATCCCTGGATTAAGAGGCATACACCTTACCTACAAGGCCACTGCTTTCAAAGCCACAGGTAGGTTACTAAGATGCAGTAAATTAACCAAATATCTAAGATATTCATCATTTAATGATGGTGCTTGATGTTGATCTTTATCAACAACTTATGTGAAAAATTACAAATCATTCACTCACTCCATTTCTTCAGGTAAATCATCATTTTTGTGGTGCAAAAGTACATAAAAATAAATACAATTAAATAAAATCAGGCTCAAAATCACAGAAATTGATTCTAAATTTAATTCTGAGGGAATTTCTTTATTATATATTTCAAATCTGTCTGTTTTCAATGCCTAACTGATTTGATCTACATTTTGTTTGTTTGTTTTGTTTTGGGTTTTACGTCACATCGACACAGTATAGGTCATATCGCGACGTTCCAGCTTTACTGGTGGAGGAAGACCTCAAGTGCCCTTCCGTGCATTATTTCAGGCACGAACGGGAACCTGAGTAGAACCACCGACGTTCCGTAAGCTAGCTGGATAGCTTCCTCACATGAAAGAATCCAAGGTCCCTGTTGGGACTCGAACCCACAGCGGTGAGGCGCAAGTGGTTTGAAGTCAACGACCTTAACCACTCGGCCACGGACGCCCCATTTGATCTACATTGTATGACTAAGGTTATCAAATTTTATGAGTCTATATCTTAGAATGTTAGATCTCAGTGGAGCATCATTCATACAGAATGACTTACTACTTCTAGAGTACGATCCTGCAGCATACAGGCCTTGCTCTGTTGGACTGTTGTCAATACATGATATAATACCCCTCTGTCCTTCCTTAGCTGAAACAATATACTTAATATATGAATAACTTTATTAATATATAACTATATTTCAGATCTAAATTGACTTTGACATTTTAAGCCACTTAAACATTAAAATAATGATAGTTTTTTTTATTATGTAGTATTTTTTTTTATCGTTCAGTATTATGTCACATTAACACTATAAAGGTTATATGGTGACTTTCCAGCTTTTCAGGTGGAGGAAGATCTCTGGTGACCCACCATGCATTATTTCAGGCACAAACGGATGCCTGAGTAGAACCATCAGCCTTCTGTAAGCTAGTTACATAGCTATTTAGGCAACAGCAAGTGCCAGACTAAAACCAACTTCCTTCAATATGTCTTTATACATTGTACAAATTTTACTGTGCAGACGATATTGAATCCAGCTTTTAGTAATAACTTCTTTTCAATCCATTATAACATTTTGTACTTTAATATATGTACATATAGTACACACCTAATGCTTTTTGTGTCAATATTACACAATTTTATCCAATTTTATCCTATAACAAAATTACTAGTATAAACTTTTGCCCATGTTACAGAAAAGCAGCATATTTGCACAACAAATAGATTATATGCTAAAAAATGCTAATAATTTTATGCTAAAATGGAAAATTGATAATAATAACCCTACCAAATGTTGGTCTACTTTCAAAATATCTCCCTGGTCTGGTAACATCAAACACTCGGATCATCTTGTTGAAACCACAGTATATCGTGTTACCATCAGAACTAAACTTGACACAATGAGCTGCTACCACTTCATCCTAATTCATAGGCAAAATGTTAATACAAAAAACATCATTTATTACTGGCATAACTCAAACATACATGTACAACAGTGAAAGTAACTGATTTCAAGTCAACAAACTTACCCACTAAGTCCCAGAGGCCCATTTTTTTGTACATAATTATAAGACAACTACAAATCTATATACATGTACATGTAGTTTTAAACAAGGTCAAGACCAATTTAGATAATTATAATCATAGGCCCTTTAACTGGTATAAGCTTTAAAATCTTATAATAATATTCTCCCCTTATGACTTTAAGGGTTGAAGCATCAGAATTGCAGCCACGGTTTAACACGGCGCATGCGTGATCGTGACAGGAAACTAAATGGGTTCAAATAATTGGAGTCTATGCATGCCCTGAGTTCCAGCAGGTGAGATGGTTTTGACACCTGGTGTTGATTGAAGTTTTTAAACCCAAGGTTAGACAAGATCATCTTTCCTGCTTTGATGTCATATATTACATATTTTTATGTTTTAGGCTTTTAAACCTTAGTGGAGTCCCTTTAATGGACGGCAGTGGTAAATGCATGCTGCTGTTCATTCTCAATCCTTCGAATACAACTATATTGTGTCATTTAGAATAAAATACAACCCACAGATTTGTACTCATACAAAAGTACTAGTAAACAAAATATGAATAGGTAACGAAGTGTGTATAATTATAAACATGGCAGCGATGTAATTAGTTCAACATGTTGTTAGCATTAAGCACATTATATGTGGAAGATTGATACGTTCCCATCTGAAAATAAACAGAACGATGACCCTTTTTGCATCCGACTGAGAAGAGTTATTTTAAGGAAAGGATGAAAATGAAATTAACGGGCAACTTATGTTTCGACAATATCTTAAAAGTATTATTTTGTGCGAAGGAATAATATTTTATACAGAGTTTAATCGTGATGACAGTTTATTGCTAAGAACGAAACCGACAGCTCTAATAAAACAACTTATCTGTCTTATTCCTGTTTGGACGTGTTGTTCTTTTGCATGTTTATTTCCCATTAGAATATAGTTTAGTTCACTCGTGCGCACCACTTAATTATGTTGTGCGCACCACTTAGTACCTCGTGCACACGACATGGTATCTCGTGAGCACCACTTAATTATATTGTTCACACCACTTAATTATCTCGTGCGCACGATTTAGTAACTCACGCACACGAGATTGATAAAAACAGACACATGTCACCTCTGTGCCACCGTACTTATGTTATAGCATAACCTCACTAGTGACGGATGTTTACTTCGAAAAGATTATTCTGCAACGCATCTTACCAGACGTACCTCGAATTTTATACAGAAGAATAAGACCTCCTGCTTGGAATTTAAATGACCTTCACTCTGCACAGACATTGTTCAAAATGAACATTTCTTGGATTTGCTTTGTCGTCGAATTAGGGCTCGCTCTTCAAAAAATTCAACAGCATTGCGGTGTTGCGTATACAACTTTTGGTTAATACATACTTTTTTGAATTTACTAGTGTCATTTTTTGACCTTGAAATTATTTTTAAACAAAATGATTTTGTTTGTTTTTGTTAATGTTTTTGTTGCGTTTTTTTTTTGTTGGTTTGTTTTCTTTCCATTTACATGTAATTCTATTATATGATGATTATGACATTAGTTTTTATTGGTTAACAATATCTTTTTGATCCTATTCAACGCTAAAACCATCAAAAACGACTGTTTTATTTATATTTATAAGTGGTACACATGTAACACATTCATACCCAATATAAAACCATACATAAATGGGTTTTCTCTTTATTAATATCAGTATCAGTGGGCCTTTAAAATAGACAATATTCGCAATGACGTTAACGGTCCTACAAAAACTGTCACAACATATGTATTGTATTTTTATCGGACCGCAAAAATTTAGTGGTTTGTTACCTGGATGAAGATTTTATACTTTTACACGGTGACTGCCAAAAGTTCAATTTACATGTTGTTTTCTTGTTGTTGTTTTCGTCCTCATTGAACTTAACCACCTTAACCAGTTTGATTTAGTTAAGTGTGGTATCAAATAAGAAATAGTACACAATACCTTATAGTATAACAGTTCCCAGTCAGCGCAAAACATTAAATGGACCGCTGAATTTGGCTTCGGTCAATTAAATGTTAACGGAACGGGCTTACTGATCTGTCACTATAATGCTATATGAGGCCACTATCTCTTAATAAGTTTATATGGATTGGCGTTCGCGGCTGTTTATTTTAAACCACTGTCCTCTCACCGCTGTGGGTTCGTATCCCATCAGTGACACTGTCTTCCGAACTTACGGAATAATATGTTGTTCTACTCAGGTGCCTGTTCGTGTCCGAAAGGATGTACGATGGGCTTCATTAGTAAAGCTAGAAAGTCGCCATATGACATTCACAGTGTTGATGCGACTATAAAGAAAAAATCGCTTCAATTACATACATGCTTGGCACACTCTTACATATCTGTTTAAACCAATATATCTCTAACGGCCAAGATATGAGCTGATAAATAAAATTTAGTAAGACGTTTTCTTAAACGGTCGTCCTTTATATTGTACATGACCATTTATTTATCTGATAAATAAAATTTAGTAAGACGTTTTCTTAAACGGTCGTCCTTTATATTGTACATGACCATTTATTTATCTGATAAATAAAATTTAGTAAGACGTTTTCTTAAACGGTCGTCCTTTATATTGTACATGACCATTTATTTATCTGATAAATAAAATTTAGTAAGACGTTTTCTTAAACGGTCGTCCTTTATATTGTACATGACCATTTATTTATCTCTTAGTCTTGGGCACTTAAAATATTCAATTATTCATTAAGTTTCAAAAAACATAAACAAATAAATAACTAAAGCCTAACTTTTAAAGATTTTTTTTAATATTCTCAGCCTAGCATGTTCCCTTTAAATTATTAAAGATATTTTACCATAATCATAACATAAAACCTACAAGTTTATATTTATTTGTATTTGATATATATTGTTTTAACATTTCAATGAGCTAGCTAATGTTATCATTAATAAAGGTGACATCCCTGACTCTCTTTATAGCACTACCATACGAGGGTTGGTCCAGATATTAGGAGACACATTACTTCACATGACAATGAAATATAAAATACTGCTATAGCTTACTTTGTTACATCCTTATACCACTAAGGGATTAAAAAAAATATATGGATGCACGGCATGCAACTTTGAATAAATGTACATTGTACAATTTACATCACAATTCACATACCAAAATACAAAATATTGAGAAAGCTTTTGTTTCCGCTTAAATGTCACGTTCCGTTAAGCGTATAGTTAAACGGACGTTGCATCATTTGTTATTTATAAACGTCATTTTTTTCTGAATTAGACTATTGTCGAATCCTTTAAAAAGAGTTTGTTTTTATTTAACTGATTTTATAAAATGATTCAAAAAGACGTATTTTCCCTGAGTTTCTAAAATTAGAAAAAATAAGGGGAGGGGTGTCGATTACACGTTACAATGGCAATGTAAATACTTGTTACGTTAATTTGCTATTTTGTAGCAGCTGTTCATCGAAAGAAAGGACAAAGATATCGCCTTGTAACTATATATACAACGATTTTTTTACAATCTAACACTGATTTTAGAAAATACATGAAAAGTCTACGAGTAGCTTTAACAACCATCGTATTTGTTGCTATTTATCTTACGCCTAATATTCTCTTGCAGAAGTGCAAAATTAAAAACACTATACTTAAATGTTAAAGGTAACCTTTACTTCCGAACCATACAGTAGAATTGAGAACTATATACGTCAATCAAAAATGTCAATGTTATTTATTCATATATATCCAAATAACTCTTTTCAAAAAGGGAACACAATTGATAAGCCGCTTCTAATAACTTAAATAGAATTTGATTTAATTTACTGCCTAGTTTTCTGAAATATTTTTTTCGAAATATTTGAATAAATTTCAAGCACAATTTGACACGGTCATGGAAATTGTACAGAAAAGCAAAAATAAAACAAAATCTGTCATAAGTATGCCGCTTCAAGCCACAACCTTTGTAGCATTTTTATCATTTTTTATTCTTTTTCCCAGCCAACAGAACGGTTCTTGTGAAGTCGAATTTGTATCTCGTTTGATAAAGAGCAGACGAGATAACGGAAAAAATAACGCACGAAGTTATGACAAAGTTGGGATTATAATATTTATATTTGATTCCTTGCAAAATGATTTACATTTGCCACACATAACTTTATGATACCTGTGTATGATACAAGCTACAAAATCTACCATTTGTTTTTTATAAAGCTAACAGGCCGCCTCTTTTCAACGCATAGACTAATACAGTTCATATGTCTTTGCTGCTAGATTTGTAGTTTGAAAGTCGCATAAAATGCATGCTTTTTTCTGCAAAACAAAGACAAGACTAATACATTATTCTAATCTAACATATGAAAATAATATTTATTACAAAAAACATTTATAATACATTGATAGGCGCAAGGTGTATAAAACAATATAGGATAATAGAATCACCCTGGTGGTTATGTATGAAAGAAGTGTCGTAACTTTTGGAACACCCTTAATCATAAGTCAAGTGAAGGAAAATGCTTTTACCTTCGTGATAGTAAACGTGAATATGGGAAGAACATTCTGAAGAGAATCTGAGCACGCGAACATATCGTTCTGAACGGCGGTGCTTATCAGTTCTTACATAGGTAACGCTAATTGTTTCTTGATCTACATACAGATATGAAATATTAAAGACGCGTTCGTTAGAAATCTCTGGAATAAGTGGTTTTAAAGAAAGTGATGAGGATTTTAATAAAACATAGCATGTATGTTGCACATATTTTTTTTTTATCTTTTTATCTCTTTAAGTAACTGTTACGAAAAAAAACAACGTTAAAGCGCTTTGTTTTTATCAGATAATTAACATTTGTTTTAAGTGCATATAATTTTGCTTATTGGACTTTATTACACATATTTCTGATTGTATTGTACAATGTTTGCTTAAACCATGATAAAATTATACATGTATATCTTTGTAATGGATTAAATTTCTTGTTATATTTACATGGCCATCATGTGTGAATATATCAAACTTTTATGTAAACATTAATCAATATGTTTTTAAAAATAAATTAAAAGAAATGTTTATAGCGAAATAGCGTAACGATTCATATGGAAATACAAATTGTAGAAATTAATTATGCTATCACTTTTTCAGTGTTATCACATACTATGTTCACATTCAAGTTCGCATGTTTTCAGTGTCATAAAATCATTTTTAAATTAATAAAAAACGATTTGCATAAAGATTGACCACCTAGTTTTTCGGCAACTTTTTGTTTCATAATGACAAATGATATAAAGAATCTTACATTAGTTTTTCGTTTCATATAGCCTTACAATAGCATGTAAACACGTCCGAAAACTGGTCTAAAGCTTGGCACATTGTTGATAATATTTTAAAACTTAATTAGACTAAACTAAATGAAATGCCTTTATAAAAACGGTAACTAATATATGTCTAATCCTATATTTATAGTCGTTTTTGGGCTAAACTACAGTGACATCATATTGACGATAAACAAGTAAACAAAAAGTACCTTTAAACTAAATACAAACAGGTACTCCCACGCATTTACAGTCATTATGATACTTTCCCCCACATGATGCATAGCATGTAAAAAAATACATTTCATAAAGAAGAATTCTATTTTCATTTTTGCATTTTACATTAAATTCTGTTTGAGTTTAATTTCAAAAAAAAATTATTAATGGTTACACTAGACATGTTCATTCCACATAACACAAATGAATTTGTCTATTCAAAAAGTTTGCAATATTTTGAAATCTTAAAGTTTTTATTATCTTAAAGGATATGCATATGTAGCGCAAAACAGAACTTGAGAATAAAAAATCTTATCATTTGAGAAAAAAATAATACATTCAATGTAATCTTTAAAAGTCAAGAAATCACACAAAATGTATAAGTGTACATGCGCTTTCATTCTATCAGTTGCCATAATCTATTTATCAACATTTGTTGTGTCGCTCAAGTCTGTTTAATATGAAATGTAAGTTTGCCAATTGCGCTGTTTTGTTCGTTCTCCGACTACAACTTGGGTAGTTAAAAAGATATAAAACATGCAAAACAGAATTGACTAGTAAATCAAGCAAGTTTTAAAGACTAACTAAATGTTATAATTATACGCTTATTGTCTCAGGAATATTTTAAGCAACACATCAACATAACTTGACAAAAACTTAAAATGAAGAAATTTTCTAAATGTTGTTCACAAATTAAATTAGCCTGAAAATTGTTCAAAATAGTCGTTTGCCCCTCAACTAAGTTTTAATTGAAAACAAAGACGAATTAGCCAAGCGTTATTGGATTGTGATTAAATTTAGACTCTTAAACATATTTATGGGTAACAAAATTTAAGGTATGTTTTTTCTCTATTGTTGCTGTTGTTGTTTTTGTCGTTGTTGTTGTTGTTGATGATGATGATGATGTTGTTGTTGTTGAAGATGATGATGATGATAATGATGGTGATGATTAACATGCTGCTGGCTTGTGTCTCTCAAAATATTCAACCATTATGATAACATCTGTGTCTACATCTCTTTAAAATTTGAAAGTAATACATTCTAAATCAGAGCCACGTACTAAGTGGATGATGTAATTTATGTCTGCATACTTTGTCTTGTAAGATAGGTTGTAAATAATGTTCTACCTTCGAATGTAACAGATGCAGCAAGATAAGATGGTTCTGAAATATCCATGTTTTAAAAAAAACAAACATTGATTTATTGACAAAATTTAAGCTCAACACAAGATGAATATTTATTATTGTACTTTTATATCTCTTCTGATTGCAGGATTTCAGGATTAAAATGTATACACTGCTTATCACTGGCGGCAACTGATCACCGTCTTTAAAATGCAATTATATTTGTAACAATGCATATTATATAAGTGCAAGAGTATTCGGAGCAATGTACTTTTATATACTATAAGGATCATATCAAACATTAATTGAGTTCAAAGATGTTCATTTCGATGTCAAAGAGGTGTTATTATCATTAATTTTCCCGACCTGATAGCCAGACAAAACATAGTTTCCGGATATATATATAAAATTCAGAATGGATTATAACCTTTGCAAGAAAAGGGATAATTGCAATATCAGACATTGCTAGTGCGAATCAGTGTCAATGCTTTACACATGTTGGATTGCAACAATATGCCTGGCAAACACGCCAATCTAACCTCTATCTAAAATGTAACAGTAAGTTTGTATATGAAGCCCACTTACCTATTTTATTGGCCATTAACAGACACCGAAATGTAATTATTATATAAGATGATTTCGTATTTATTAAGGTTTAGTATGAATAAATACAGGTATATTACTGCATATACACACCATTCATAAATTCCTTGAAAATGAACGATATTAATCGGGTATATGAATTGTTTGTATGTAGCATTTTAAATGAAAATGATGATATAAAAGGTATATAATTTGATGATAAAACGAAGCATATATTTGATAATTGTTAACTTTTAAAATAGTCAAGAGAAAAAAAATAAGCTAAAAACACAAAGGGTAGAACAAAATAGGGAAAATCAACAGAATCCTTTTAGAATGTACAAAACCGCGGCAAAATTAAAAATGTTGCATGCGCGATTTGATTGAGCATGGTAATGGACGGTAAGGGTATATGCAAGTTACCTCTATGTCTCTCTAGCTACGGCTCAAGCAGAATTCAACATTTCCACATGAAAATGATGGGTCTCTTAAAATGAACGCCCCACCAGATTGTGTTCATAAAAATCAGTTGCGGCCAGCACTGGAAAAACAAAGACATGAAGATTGCGCTTACGTTTGAAATTAGCACAAAGTACGTTTGTCTAGGTGGACTTTGCAGTAAAACAGTTATCACAATTACATAAATCTTCAAATTCTTTAACAGATGATAAGTAAAATGATGGAGTTTTTTTTGTTATACCACCGCTTTTTGAAGCTGAAAACATAGTTGTATGATTTGTCTTTCTGTTTAATATATAGTTTAATTGAACTCGAACTTTTGTGCACAATTACAACCTCGGATTTTTTTGGCGATAAAATATGACATAATCTGTGTTTTTAATCATGGCGGTTTGTTTTATTTAGAATAAAATATTTACGAAATGTTGACTTTAATGAGAAAAAAATCGCGGCTCAAAAGGAGAATTGTCTAGCGTCTATCTAACTTAGTCGTTGACAGCGCATAGTGTTTATCTTGACAGACTCAACATTAACACGGATGGTTATTTACAAGTTGAATAAACGCATGCAAACAAAACTGTCAGGAATTTCCAAATTCAAAACAAAGATTTATCTTTGGTCGAAACAGTATTGCAAAGACTACCCCCCCCCCCTCCCACCTAAAAAAATGCAAGTTTCTTGATGTTTTTAATTCACTTTTGAATACATTACTACATATTTGACTTTGTGTCATATAAAATGTATTTTATGTATTTTGCTTTAGTAATATTTGGGTTTCTTTTGTAATTTCCATAAAATGAAACTGACCATCTTTTAAAACAAAACCATTTATTCTACGGGAAATTTCAAATCAAATACTGACTGAATGACGAACAGTGCAGACCATTATTAGACGGCGCGAATATGCAAGCTGTTCTAAGTCTAGTCGCATAAGTATATGCAGTTGCCGCCGGCAGGAAAAGGGTTCGATCTTACGACCTCGATGAGTTTATATTCTTTTTACTTATTATTTTGTTAAATCTAAAAAATGTTAATTAAAGCATTACAATTTTGTTAATGAAATTTAGAGGAGGTTGGGCAGAGCACGTAGTTCACATTTACAAAAATAATTAGATTTATTTGAACACGTTTATATTATTAGACAAACTTTCAGAGATATTAGTTATGCAGTAGTTTTTACCTTAGAAAGCGTGTACATATTTATTTTGTCATTTATTTTCCTAATCACGTAATGTTTGAAAATTCTCATCACATGTTATGTTGGTGTTTTTTTGTTGACTTTGAAAATTGAGTACCGCTCGAGCCGGTGCTAGGGGGCATGAGGGATGTTGCGCTTTTTTTATTATCCCTCATGTACAGCCTCAATCAAATCGAGTCTGAAATTTTCATGTAATTATGCTGTTTTTAATGCTTTGGATGAATCACTTTTTTCCAAATATTAATATTATAAGTGCATAAAATTAATTTGGAAAACGTATTTTTAGGAAATAAGTTGTATTTGCCATTGAAATTAATATAATATGAAATGTTGTTTTTTTTTTCATCTTCAATTTGGGAAAATATGAATTAATTTTGAAAAGTATTCTTAGGAAATAAGTTATATTTGCCGTTGAACATTTCTGAAATGTTGTTTTTTTTCTCTGTAATTTGGGAACAGGTTTTCATTTTTCTTTATATCAGTCTTAGATGCAGTGATTTTGATGCGATATTTCTCCGTAGACTATGATTACTCTGCCAGTTACCGAATGCAGTGTTCAATGTACAAAAACTATCTTCACGCTATCTGATGTACAGGCACATTTTGTTAATGCTATTTTGAAGTTATGTCTACGTAAATGCATTTTGCAGATAGTTGTACTCTCTCCACATAGTTTAGTTTTACATACTTTAGCGTCTGAAATATATTAAATTATAACCTAACATTAGGAAAACTGATTCTTGCATTCTACATCAGTTTCTCATTCATATAATGTATAAATTTGTTTAGATCTAAAAATATATAGTGAATATAAACTATTTCAATAAATAACCTTTTGCATTTTTATCCTTGCACATTTTTTTTTTCATTTTCTCTCATGAGCAGACTTAATCAAACCGAGTCTGCAATCCAATTTTTTTAAAGATTCTTTTAAAAGTATTACGTTTTTCACTGGCTCACCTAACATACTCATATAGGACATCACTGTCAAAGTGTTAAATTTGTTTGCTAGGTTATCATCAATGAATTCCTAATGTATGTTTAAGTTAAACATGGAAGTATGTGATCTAAACAGATGTTACGTAATCATATCTTTGTACGCTACAAAACATTATTTCAAAATACTTCATACGTTTCATGGAAAAATCATCGAGTAATGTTCACCATGGTGAAAGTATGAGAAGCAATGTTTTAAATTATATAAAGCTATATATCTGATGCAAAAATTATTCTTTGAATTTAAAAAAAGTATACTTTCACAATTCTTGTATTAAACAAACATGGTAATTTATTACCTTAAAAGCGAATGGCGCATACACAAATCATTGCTATTAAGATAAAACGCTACTTAAAATAGAAAAAAATAATATTTTGTTCGGGAACATTTTATTCTGTTTACGTACACTATTCATGTGTATTAAATAAAAGAGACATTCTTCCGGGAATCAACCATATAATAATGGAACCAATATATTTTTACTGTTGATAAATTGTATTAAAATGTTTCATAAGATATAGATTTCCCCTTAAAAATGATTGAAATTTAATGCATAAAAGTTGAAATTATCTGAATGAAAAACTTATCAAAAATCTAAATGCACCTGTTAACATTGGGAATACAATGACGCAAGTGAATGGAAGATACAATAAAACTATACATTCAAATAAAGTAAAATGGAGCACATTCTTTTTGTATTTTTGTATGATTCACATACAAAAAGATTGACTATAAAGATAAAATTTTATGCGTTTACTGATTACCTGTATTATACACAAATCCTTTCCATTAATCGTTCGTAAAGGTGTACATCACAGAGTGACTGTTTTGGCAATTATTTATTGATATCTTAAGATGGATCAGAAGTGATCACAGGCAAAAAAAAAGGTAGCACCGTAGCACCGAGTTTTATATTTACGAGAGATCAATCTGAGAAAGTTTTCTTGCAAAATAAATCAAGGGGGGTTATTCTTAAAGATATCAATATCTAATACGATATGCTGTAAAAAAGTGATTATCGTAAACATTAAAATCAAATTAAAGGGCTATATTCTGTTAAGATTGGAATTAAGTGCTTAACATAAGAAATCAAATTTGAAGAGGGATTCTTGACTCAGACTACTAAAAATATTTATATGATGGTTTAAAATAGCACGAATCAAAAAGAGCTAAGTGGTATTGGTATTTCTATTCAACGTGGTATGTTCAGTATATTGTTAAAATAATATAAATGATACTTATTTTGGACCTCAATGAATTAATGATCCTATGAATAAATTTGAGATCAGTTAAAGATATGTTATATGGCACATATAAGATTAATTGCATAAACATAAATTGAATTTTATGTTACAAAAAAGTTTCTATGATGGTATGATAACAATGTACAGGAAAAACTTATTTTCAGTTCAATTGAGAATAAAATACTTATTGATAATATACATAAAAAAACCAATCCAAATAGAATGGTACTCCGAATTATTATACAAAATTTTAAAAGGACTCTTTAGTTTAAGAAAAAAAGCCAGAAAAACAAACAAACAAAACAAAAAATAAAAACAGTCCATGAATATATATAAATAATAGAAAATCACATCGTTCGTTTCTAACGATATTTTCATATAGTAGATCCAAAAGAAAATCATTAAGACATGTTAGTTCTATATTTATTAACACTAACTACAGGCTAAAACGTGTTACCCAGGTCCCTTTCTTTTTTTCCTTAGTCTGCCAATTTACAGAATAATGTTACTTATTTACTTTGAAACTAATTATAATTAAAACCAAATGTTGACGCCAATTAGTATGCATTCCCTATTACGGAATGTAAAGAAGACTCCTCAATTATCTAACAAAGTTTGTCAGCTCCTGGAAAAAATAGCAATATCTCTCATACCGTTTCAACTAAGTAAATCTTTCCAGGTAAAAGTTCAGATTGCATGGGTTCATGTTAGGAATAAATCAAACACCAATCAAGATAAAAGCTGGGGAAACGGGAGAACAATTGATAGGGGGAGTGCTGGAAAGAACAAAGCCCATTTAGAAGTCATACCTCACTCTAAGACAAAGTGTAATAGACCATTCTAAACAATTCTTCACTGAGAAAACAGACATTAAAAAGCAATACTGTGAGGCATACTTAATAAAAAACCTGTTGCTTACTTCTGAAGACATTCTTTCATGTATAACACTGTTACCGAATGTATGCAAGAAAAAGGAAAACACTGTTTGAACTTTGAAGCATGGCAGCATCGTCAAATACTTTAACATGTATGAAGAATCAATGTACGGTTATTATTTCATTCATTGTACGTAAAAACATTTAAAAGTAAGGCTTGGTTATTAGGTCTATATTTAAAAAAATATTGTTTGTTTTTTGGAGCGACTTTATTTTACAATTTGTTTGGTTTGACTAAATGTTTTATTAAAATCAGCAACGCAAGGACTGCAACCCCTCACATACTAAAACATCACTCGTTAAACCTTTATTCATGCTGCAAATTAAGTATGTTTTGTGTTTGAAACGAAATTATTATTGTTTTATTAATAAATGAAAAATAAGGTAAAATTTAGACGAAATGAATTAAAATTACAAGTAAATGTAAGGGAACTTCCAGTACAATGTGAAATTTTAAAGTATTATTATATGATTAAAGAAACAATTTATACAAACAATTTATACGTTATTCAAGATTCATGGTTAGGACAAAATAATATCAATCACAACTAACTTCACTGGTTTTGTAAGATAATAACATTACATAATCTAATTTAGACAATTATATTATAGGCACGAAATAAACAGTGGAGACAAAATGATAACATTTATTTCTATTCCAAATTGATGTTTCCTCTGTATATATCTAAAGCAATTAGTTGTATTTCAACATAATATGACAAGGATGCCATTAGAGAAATAAAAAAATGGGCATATACATAAACTTGCAGCAAATCTTATTTGACTACTTTATAATGATATGATTTTAAAACCCTAAATATATTTTAGAAGAACTGATTTCAATGTGATAATGGTAGAGAAAAGTTAAAGGAATCCACTGAGGGTTTTTTTTGACATGACGGGACTGAAAATATTTTTCCAGATAAATGTACCATTTGATGTAGGTTTAGACTACTAATCTTTGATCAAAATTTCAGATCATTCGCGCACTTCGATTTTGAATTGTTAAAAAATGACCGTTTAAACGCATTCACTTAAATTGGGCTATGAAAAGCATAGCAATACGATTTCCAATTATTTTAAAGTATATTTCTTAACTATCTTTGCATATATTTCTGTTTAGAATGCACCAGCTTATTCATGTAAGAAATTCAAATGTTATTTTTAATTTCATGATAAAATGTCAGCACCATGAACAACAACAAGATAACATGCAAATTACAATATTATTTGAAATCTTTCGGCTAAAGACTTCACTAAGATACATATGTTTTCTACAAATTCTAAATTCATTTTCGTATAAATATATGTTTTAAAAATAATAATGAAAAAAACTAAGTACATTTTATTTGTAAACGTGGTACTATCGAAACACATTTATTTCTGGGTAGCAATTGTATCATCACTTTTTGTGCGCTTTTCAGAATGTTATCGCTTTTAAAATCTTTTTGTATATAAAGATATCAGAATATAGTAACTTCAATATCGATGAAGTATGAGATTTTCAATCGTGATTATTAGTTTCAAGATAAAGAAAATAAGAATCCCAAAAGAAAGTCAAAAAAGGCAAAAATTGAAAATTTTACAATCTCGGATTGATTAAGGTTGCCCATGGACAGTACAGTCAAGTGCAAACTACCGTCCACGCCCCTTTTCAGGCGAGACTTTGCTCGAGATCTGTGATAAAATGAATTCATAAGAATTTTTCGGACGAAGTCCGTCTGTTATCATTTTGACTATCTGTCAAATCAACAGGAAAGAACTGAATAGAAAAAGAATTTGCAATGGTTATTTTAGAAATAATTATTATGTCATTGTTATGCAACCAATGTTAACATTTCTTTTTGCATTGAAACTTAGATATAACATGATTTTGCATGCTTACCAGTCTCATTTCGGCCGAATATCTTTTATAGAGATACTTCTTGTTATATTTGAGTATACTTTGTCTTCAACACTTCTCTGTTCTAGGACTTAAAATCTAAAATCTACATAAAATGAACTAGGCTTTTCGAATCTTAATTATATCAAAGTCTACAAACTTAAGGCTTAATTTAATTATAATAAAGATATTGTATATTATTGGTGATAAAAAGTTATATATAGAGACTTGCGTTACTGTTATAAGATATATATAACGTGCTTTGTTATAAAGTAAGTACGCCAACACATAGTAACAATTCTTGGTTTAATCAAAACATGATCTGCCTGATGTTTTATTGGGGTTTCCACTCATGGTTAACATTACAATCATATATAATGGCAAAGAATTGTTCTTTTGCTGGCATAAAAAATATCGACGACTTGGATACGCACTAACTATTAATCCTTTGCCTAGCAAAAATGACATTCCGAATAAATACAAATACTTAACCAACATGTAAAGTAAATATTGTATAAATAGATATAAAATAAAGGCAGTATCTGAAATTATTTTTAAAAAAAGCTTCTCAATATTTACATGTTGAACTCTGTGCATTTGTAATGTTTTTAAATCGGTCATGAAATTCCAATGGAACTGAATATTAGTCAATATCTTGATCTGAACAAAACTGTTGGAAAATTTCTTCTAACTAAAAATCTGCACATGCTGCTTGCAATCATATCATTGTTTAGCTATTCGTTTGAAATTCTTTGCGTTTGTTTGGACAATTATGTTATGCAATGCTGTTTGATATACGCACAGTTCAAACAGCGCAAGCGTGAAAAGCAGTTCAGACAAATAGTTAGCCTTTTTCGTTTAATGACTTCTTAATCCCCGTCTTATGGTCATTTTGCCATATTAATTATTTTCAGTTATTTGAAATATTGATACTTTGATATATACTATTTATTGATACAGTTTTATTATGTACTTTACATAATTTGCACAGTTAAAATATTACAACAGAATCATCAAATATTTCCATTGCAGTTAATAAAATTAGATCACTTTTTGTCATTTGAAAGACATTTTTTGGCGAAAAAATGAAATATCTTGATATATCTGTATTTTATAGTGCTACTTTAGTAGTACAAGCTTTGAATAAATTTATTTGATTTTCAGTAGATTTCTTACATGACATTTCTGTCCAGTTCTAATAAAATAATAATAATTAGCAGAAAGATTGCTTAATTAAAGTGTCGAATAGTGTTTATTGAATACCCTAAAACCGAGAACCCGATTTGATATAGTACTCTATTTGATACGACAGTGTTGTTCCATATGATTTTTATTTTGTATTTTATGGTGCTTCCTAGTTAATAAAATCATTTCGGGAGGGAATAAGAGGTGTTATTATTGCGATTATTTCATCGATATTGAAAATAGATAGGTAGAAGATTCATTATTACAGCTTTCTTGATCACAGGTCGTCATTAAAACGCTTGAGATTTCTATTAAGATATGATTCAGATATTGAAACAATATATGCCGTTTTTATTATTTATTGCATCACAAGAATCCTGAATAATTTGTTGGGACGTAGATTGCAACACCTTTACACAGTTATTCTTAATACATCAAAGGGAAAAGTTGATTAAGTTAAAATCTTTTAAATCCTTAGGCAGCTGTGGTTTATTACAAATATATTTTTATCCAAGAAATTGTAATATAAAGTGCATCTTGTGTGATAATTTGAACGTTAACAGCTTCCTGCCGCAGTGCAACTTTTAGTGGAGTAGAACGCTTTAATACTGAAATTTTAAAATGAAAAACACTCTTACAATATTTAACTGTAGTATTTCCATACATACCAAAACTAAAATATATTTAACATACCTTTTAATTCAAGGACTTCAATATGGAATAATTTTACGTTAATGTTGTAAAAAAACTAAAATATAAAAACATACACACATTATTGGCCATGCGAAAATTGGTCCGTATTTACATTGTTATTGCTGCAAACGAAGCCGGTTGAAATTCATATTAAACAAAACAGACCGTATCAAACAATGCATAACTTATTAAACAATTCAGATTATATTAAATAATGCAGATTACATTTTAAAAAATGCAGATTATATTAAACAATGCAGATCATATTAAACAACAATGCAGACCATATTAAACAATAATGTATATCATATCAAACAATGCATATCATATTAAACTTTGCAGATTATATTAATCAATGCAGAACATACATGTAGTAGATAGTGCAGAACATATTAGACTATACAGATTATATTAAACAATGCAGATTATATTACACAAGTTCCGTTAATTTGGTTGCAGATATACCGGTCACATTATTTGTTGTTTTACCTGAAACAACAATCTTATCTTAAATCCCAAATATCCGTGTAGGTATGCATGTTAATAACCTTAATTTGCTTTTGATTATATTCGGCCGATCATTCTTAACCTGGACAAATATTATCATATGTTTATCACCAAGAACAATAAAAGCATACCTGTATACGTGGCCAGTATTAGGCCCAGAACATTCTACGCAGTTCATAATCAAATCATTTCCAGACGATATCAGTTAAAAAGAGCATATTTCTTATGTCTGACATAAATGAAACTAAACATTTTACGGGCCTTCCACCAAGGGCACTCGATTTCATTACCCTTTCACCAAAGCACACACAGTTGTGACGTAGAACGCGTGTGCGCGCTGGAAAGTAGTGCGTACCAAAATTAAACATAGGGACCTTTGTAATCGATGAATGTAAAGTAAACATAATGGTTAATATCAATTTAAATATTCCATCATATACAGGCTCATTTTTGTATAAGATATTGATGTTTCTCCCTGAAGGACAACTATATCTGAACCATGATTTTATCATAATTAATTACCACAGTTAAAGCAAGATATTATTCTTGGTTTGATAAGTACTTATTTCCTTGCTTTGTAGCATAGGGTGTAATTTATAACTCGGTTGTCGCCTGTGACCAAACTGTATCATCAACATTTAAAAAAAAGAAAGAAAGTCTGCATGTTATATTGTCAACAATTACTTTATGGGTAATATTGAATGATCTTATTTACCCAGTTTGCATTGTTTCATAATTTCAATCATTATATACTTCTTTCTGTCTCTGCTGCATGCAGTTTCCAAAAAATAAAACGTCTGAGTTTTCACATAGAATAAGTCCAGAATGTCTACATGAAGGAACTATGTTGGTATTTTTTCTTACGAGCGTATGGCCCATGCTCAAAATCATTGCTGAGCAGTTAAAACAATACTTAAAACTGAAGAATAATATTTTGTTCCGGAACGTTTTATTTTGTTTATATATACTATTTATGTGTGTTAAATAACAGAACATTCTACGTTACACCTCTTTTGAGAATTAACTATTAGATTATGGAAATTACTTTTTACTGGTTTTATATTTTATGCAAATATTTCATCAGATATACCATTTAAATAAGTCCATTTTAATGTTTTAGAATATTTAAAAAAGAAAAGTTATCTGTGTCAAATAATTTCGATTAGCTAACAAGTCATAACTTTAAAAACTAAATCATCCCATATGTAATTTTTTGTTAATTATAGAAGGTTTAGAAATTATTTATGTCTTTGTAAGGTATAAAACATTTTCCTTGCTCTGTTTTTTTTCCAAAGTTCTTAAAAAATGATTTAAGATAAATGTCCAAAGTAATTATTTAGAGAACACTGTTGTTTGTCTTCGCACATTACCAAAGTCCTTCCTATCAATTGAAATGCCACTGTGAATGGTATGCACAAATATAATACCATACACCAAAAGAATTTTGTTGTTCGTATTAAGTGTACTATAATGCAGATATAAAACTAACTGGTATTTTGTCTAGATATTTTTGCTGCAGTAAATACAATTATTATAACTAGCTTTTACTATGATAATAACAAACTAACTCAATCATAGTGAATACAGTTCATTTATTGTTATAATATGACAGTACCTAACAAAAATAACTAAGTTTGAGAACTGTTACAAGAGAAATAATGTTATATTCTGTTGAACTCTCTATAATGCCATTTATTAGAATGTTGTATTAAAAAGGATAATTATATCTTAAGTTGTAAATTCTTGCATTTTTCCAACTTTCATTTTTTATGCAAAGAGAAATATAAAGGGATAAAATTCTTTTTGTGATTTTAATAAATGCCAATATAAGATTGTTCTCGCACAGTAACACACGTTGAAACACTGGGCCCTCGTAACGACTTAAATACTAATATGCTTATTGCTCTTTTTTCATGTGTTTTACCTCGGGTGCTCGTCATATTTTCTTATTGCAAACTTTCGAAAGCAAAGAAAAACATCTGTAGAACAATTATAAATTGTATACACGATGCGTATGATTGATACATTTTGTTGGCCATAGCGATATAGTACTTCGGGTATAAGAAATAATTCAATTTATTATCACTGATTTGAATTACGCAATGTCATTACTCATAAAGTGATCAAACCTACTGAGAACACAATATAGTTCTAAACCAAAGATAAATCAGAAATAATAGTATTTTGCTCATGCAATGCTAGCCTGTGTGACCGACTTACAGTGTATATTGACATCACTATTGAACTGTGCATAGAATAAACGAGTCATATATGTAATCAATTATTTGTTTCAAACCGGAAATTACGTCATTACTCCAGTTGTCGCCTACAACTTATAACGTAAGGTAAACTTTCCAAAGCATCGTTTTCATTCTATACAAACAAATTCGTAGGGAAAAGTAACATTTCGATAATTACTGTGTTTTCTTTCTGCTGAAATTACTTCCAGTTGAGAGAAAATAACTTCCACGTGTACAAATCAGAGAAATGGGCGGAATGCTTCGTAGTAATTCTCAATATTCCGCATGTATGAAATACACTTAGAGAAAAATCTCGTTTCGAAAGTGTCAGTCATTTATAATTGTCGGCCAGACATTTCATCCAAAATACCTGTTTTGTTGTTCTCATTAAGCATGATTTACTCAGGAACGTGATCTCTGAACATCCCTAGCTGTCTTTTACGAAATAGATAATAGAGAATAAAATGAAAAATAGGTGGTTCTTCAGACATGTCCATTTGTACTTGAAATGTTACACAGAGAAACACGAGTGTTATTTCTCTATACAGATGTACAGTTTCTCTGCATAGATGTACAGTTGTTCTGCACATATGTACAGTTTCTCTATACAGATGTACAGTAACTGTACAGATGTACCGTTTCTCTGAACAGATGTACAGTTTCTCTGTACAGATGTACCGTTTCTCTGAACAGATGCACAGTTTCTCTGAACATATGTACAGTTTCTCTGCATAAATGTACAGTTTCTCAATACAGATGTGCGAGTTTCTCTATACAGATGCATAGTTTCTCTTTACATATGTACAGTTCCCCTCTATACAGATGTACAATTTATTTGCACAGATGAACCGTTTCTTTGTACAGATGTACAGTTTCTCTGTACATACATGTATGTACAAAAGAAAACATGGTCGACGTGACTTAAATAAAAAAGGTATTATAGTGCCAATAGTGTAATTGATGACTTTATAGGTTATAATCGAAATGACTTAATTACCAGAATTGTACTTTTTCGCACGAATAATCTTAAACCCACTTGACTCACGGATAGTTCCGAATATATTTTCTTCGGAAGTTATCGGTAATATTTAAGTGATAAAATGAATGTGACAGTCTTTTATAATTAAGATAGTCTATTTTACTATAAACTTTTGTAATTATCAATTATTTGGTTAATTAGATAGTCAATATTTTACAATATATGTATATAGCTAATTTAACTGTTGAAAGCAGAAATTAGCATAATTTCAGTCTAAATATATAGAGACAAAAAAAACACCATTAATACAGCTCGATGTAGTAAAATCATTTCATTGCAATGCTAAGATATAACAATGCAATAAGCAATAGAGATGAAATACACGGATTGGGGCTTTCATTAGTGATATAAATAAAGGCGTATATTATATTTTTAGAATGATATGCGTTTACAAATCTTGACAAAATGTAATTCTTCAATAATTCTGGACAAAGCATTGTTTTCAAACAAAATTTGTTTTAAATAAATCGTTAGTTAACTAACTTTATTAATAGTTTATTAGTTCTTAATCATTAATAGTCACAACACCTTAATCACTGCAACCATCATTTCATATTTGGTTTATACAGAATTTATTTTAGTTCGACTGTGTATGAAGCTATAAGCTTATAGACACACTTTCGAATCCGTTCATTGAAACAACCAGTACTGAGCAATGAGTGTAAATATTCTTGCTCAAGGAAACAACGACTTACCCCTCAAGTGATTTGAACCCATGCAGCTAGCCATCATTAGATTACTTGTCCGAAGCGTTAACCACTCGGCCATGCCGCCACATAATTGTTGATTGAACTCAAATCAACAGCATCACCGAGAACATAATAATACGAGCCAGTATCCTCGTAAAAGTTTTCTGCAAATTGTATATTCTCAACCCTGGGTCTGAGTCACTTTTAACTATTGAAGGGTAGTAATTCTGCACTTTTTAATTTCTCTCGTGAACAAACTCAATAAAACCAAATTCAAAAGGAATCTTGCATTGGCCAAGTGTTTATTGTATCAACTGATGTCATGTGTTGTGTGTCAACTTTAAGAAAAGTTGATTCTCAATGAATTGATAATTTGATATATCTTTCTGATTCCCCGGAATCATTGATTTTAATGCTTAAGTGTTAATACATGTTTAAGTTTGAGTTTAAGTTAAATTGGTTAAGTCAGTGTTCGTTAAAGCGGTAAAGTATGTGTTAATTAAATGTGTTTTAATAGTGATGTGATTGTACAGGTCATTATCTCTCATGCATATTTTATTTAAATTCCTTGCTTTTAATGGATCGCCTTTTTTCTGAATATTCGTTAGTCGTTCAGTTCCTCACATCAATACCAATATCCCGCATGGCCATAAAGATATTTCTGTCCTGTACAGAATATCCTTTGTTTACTAAACATATTTCATTTATCAAAAAACAAATATTTAAACTGATTTTACCCTTTCTTCGCTTTAAGCTATACGTCTTTCATTGATTTTAGTTCAATTGTTTGCAAAAGTTCTTACGTGGAAATGTTTATATATAACACTTGTAATTCTTTCACCATTAACAACAAGAGCTCACCTCCCACGATATCCCGCAAAGTTCTAGTAAAAAGAGTTCGATATGAATCATACCCAAGCTGGTGAAATGTAACAAACAGAATAAATATGTTTCAACTAAAAAGATGCTCCAAATGACCCCACTTATATAACAAGAAGTATATTTACTACAATACTATAATACAATTACAGTCTGTCGCAGTCTCATTTATGAGCAAGCATTGTTGCCAAAATAGGTACAAATTCGTAAAGAAAACAATGATTCCAGTCTAAAACTATCATGATGTAATTATTGCCATATTTTACGTTGGCGTAAATTAGCAGAAAAATGAATGAAAAGAACGCATTTATGTTTTTGCCGAAAGGGGTTAACAGATGCATGTTCAACTCAAATTATTATTGATATATTTCATTTCATTTTAGAATTGTTTAAAGATTGTTGTAGGTATCGTTTTAAATAAGCAGAAGGAGAGGTCCTTCGAGAGCAAAGAAAACTAAATAATACGTTAATAATTGCAGTCTGTCCTGCGCTATTTTTGTTTTGATGTCTTGTTGGGCTCACTGTCCGTGGTCTTCTGTTGCTTATCGTGTTAGGGTTGCGTTGATCAAACACCGCCCTTTTTCGATGATGTCGTTTTTCATATCTTAGTTTCACTGAATCTGTTCATGAGAAATGATGATATTTATGTATTAAAATTGACAACAATAAAAGCCCACTCTTCGTGATACTTACTATACATAATAATCTATTGTAGTATGAATTATCTCAAAATGTAAATAAATCGACACATCATTTAACTTTTTCTGTCATTACACAAAATTACACACAAATTACACACAAATAAGTAATACAGATTTAACTGTAAATCATCTAATAACAAATAGTCGTTCTTTCAGAACTAATAAGTAATAAAAAGTATTTTTAATGAGAGGAATCAATATAAAACCAAAATGCCATACCGTGTGTCATGTGTCGCCTTTTTTCAATCTTTAAATTACACAACCTGAAATCAAATTTATCTTACATCTTATAAAATGTAACAAACGAATTTGCTGCGTTAGTTTGCATTATGTGAACCTCTGATATTATATATCATCCTTAGATCTGATGCTTTCAGTTTATATTTATATGATTTTCATATTGTTAATCAAAATAATTCATATCAATTTATTATTGTTATCCATCTACCCTCTTTTCTTTTTTCGAGTCAAAGACATACATACTTTGTCGTGTCAAATCAATTTTGTTCTTCGTCCAGCTTATTTACCCTATGTTACAAAGTTTTGTCAAATTTTAACATTTGGTTGTGTGAAATAACGATGTCATTATACATTGTTGAGTACAATACATATTCTTTGGACTAGTAACTAGCTGCAGTCTATATTAGCCTTGTCCAATGTAGTTTTGACCGCTGTGTAGAATTCAGCATGTATAAATACCTTATAAAATGTTACACTAAAAATATAACAATCATGTATATTAATTGTTACGTTAGCTTTTCAATACTGCTTCTGTGCTTCATTTTGCACATCAATTGAACATTCTTTCTTTTAATTCAAGGAAAATTTAAGCGTTGTATTTTTTTGTTAACATAACAAAATCAATTTGAACATATTTCTAAGTGCATTTCTAATTAGCCCTTTCATGTTCAAATTACTCAAAGTATCGTGCACTTACAAGACTTCATACTCAAGGACCATTTCTGACTGAGAATAAAAACCTCACACAAACCTTTCAGAAGTCTTTATTAAATTACGAGATTGTCTATTTCTTAATTTTCTTGTTATGATGCACGTGCGTGTTAAGGAGATGGGCGTTATGTCTGTTATAGTTGATGAGAGCATCAGAATGTCCATACACCGTAATTCCATTATTTAATGTAAATAAAAAATATGCAAATACACTTTTCCATAGAAATGAAATGAATGTACAGTTTGGCACTAGCGGATACGGGGTTCAATCTACATTAATTGTTTATAAAACAAAGTTTCATGCAAGCAAATGCAAAGCAGTATCAAAGATTATTTTAAAAGGTAATACCTTGCATTTGTTGTAATATGCTTTGCTTTTGCATGAAAAGGATAAAATAAGTACTCCTAATGGGGTACTCCTAATGGGGACGTTGTCCGTAGTTTGCATATAAATTTACTCTATATAGCTACTATTTGGCTTCTTATCAACATAGCCTCAATTCGACTTAGCATCTCTTCTATCATTTAGACAATTTGTCAACAGTTCTGATGAGCGAATGAGCATGTTTTATTGTCTACTAGTAAATTCATATGTTGCCATTTTTTGTAAAGGTTTTAAAGCCTAAACTATACATTTTAAAGTGTTCCTCCTGTCCGATATAAACACTCTTCATTGACAAAGCGTTATCCTTTTTCTCTGAAATCTTTAAAATAAACAGTATGGATTTTATAGTATTATCTTTTATCATCTAGTACTTTATTCTTTCATTCACAAACAAATGATACAAAAAGCTCTGCGAGCTTTTCACTACAGTAGAAAGCACCAACACAAATTTCTCTTGTGATTTCATGTAAATCAAAAGTAAGTATCACGCAAATTAGTTGGCACAAGTCATGAGGACAATCTTGCGAAGTTAATACATCATTTACAGTGTGCTCTAATAGAATTCCTGTGAACTGATACGCTTGTCGTAAGACAAACACTGTAATCTTTTTATGCAGATAAAATGAGAATTTACAGCAGTTTAGCTGGCAACCATGGATATTTTGGTGCAGTTTGATGTGTCATATGTTCATGTCACTCAGTACACATCTTATTCAGGGTTGCCATGACCCATTTTCACATATAATATAAAGTGTATATGTAAGCAATATCGCACTCTATGCATTTGAACAGAACTTTTTTTTCAAATAATTATTTGTGTTTTCAACAGAAGTTTTCAAACCTGACTTTTCAATATTTTCATGTTTTATATGAAAGGGTGTTGATTTAGAACTTTTTGAAGTTGAAAACATTTATAAAAAAGTCATTTAATGAACAAAAAGATCCTTTTCGAGGAACATACGTTACTTAATCATTGGACCAGTTTTGGTACGTTTTTGATGGGACACAAATTAATGTACTTAGATGTAGATAATATATGTGTTCATATGGAGATTAGTTAGCATTCTACAAAATACAATGATTCTACAATTGAATGACATGCAACTATTGTCTAGCATTTCTTTTTTTATTTCAGGTTAGAATATTTAATCAGTGGAAACAAGTAATAGACGAAAGCCAATTGTTTACAAGAAATCAATTTTATTCATTGACTTTAATACAAGACTTGCCATGAAACAACTGAGTGTGACAAGTAGCTAACATGTCTTCATTACCATATTAGAATAATGACGAAGAAGGAAAAACGCAAGAAACTTCAACCAGAAAAGACAGACCTAGAAGTGAAGGATGTTGAAAAAGAAACACCCAAAACGGAAGGAAAAAGTAAGAGTAGGAGTCGATCACGAGGAAGGCGTTCATTGTCGGCTATTTTCCGCAAGTCTAGTTCAAGAACAGAAAGTAACGATAGGTCTAATCTTCTTATAAATGAGGAAGCGGGCCAGGAATCTGCATCTGATATAAATCCACGGATTAATCCAAGGGATTATTTAAAAAGAATGACAGTTCGTGAAGCATTAGTATATGACCGCCATCGAGGAAGATCCCCGAGTCGTAGAACTAGAAAGTTAGAAAAGAAAATTTTACATAATGAGGCCCGATTATCAAATGACAATCTCTCTGTGTCTCTTCCACATCTTGATCATTTATCTGAGGACCAATCGCATGAACCAGCAGCATCATTTGTGTCTTATGATGCCAGAGGCGGGTCAACTCTTCCGCGTATTAAGAAAAGACGTGGCCATTCAGATGGTAGGGATGCTCAACAAAGTGATTTTCAAAGCTCAAACATTTCCAATATAAGTAAACCTGTTCAAATTCTCCCTTTAGATAAACGAAAATACCTTATTAACAAAGATATATATATTGATGAAACAAATATTCCTCAAAACATTAATCTTGGTGTAACAAACGATACGCATTCCAATAAAAACGATAATCGAATTCCCGATGAATTATCCGAAAATGAAAAAAGAAGACTGGAAACGCATAATATGTTTTTATCTCTTCGGGATAACAAATCAGCACATACACATTCACATTTAGCCTTAGAACAAGTCAGTGATGATTTCATAGATGGGAAACCGGATACAACGGCATTGACTATATTGCACACTACTTCTGCAAATTCAAATGTTGAAATGTCGGACAAATTAAACAAAAAAAGAACAGTAGAAAGTTGTCAGGTTGATAACAATCATACTTACCAGAATGACATTTCACGCGAGTGTGGTTCGCCCAAAAACGTTAATGCGGATTGTGCGGATATTGAAGCACCTGTTTTTGAAACACAAGCAAATAAGACTGAAAAGAAAAGACGGTCATCATATATTTCACCACGACGATTCAGCAGAACATCAAGAGCAAGTGTGACTTCAAACATATCCGACTCGAGTAATCGCTCATTACCCGCTGATTATAAGCCACAATATTCAACTGAACCCCAAAAGGCGCAAGTAAAATACCAAAGACATTTTAGCAAAGAAAATAAAAAAGATAAACAAATTATTGAAGATAGAAATGAAAAGCAAAATCATCATCAGCAAATGATAGATGCAAGCACAAGTATGGATAGGCTTTCTTTATTTGCTGAGACAGATAACCATCAAAACCACAATATAAAATTAAAGAAAATAGTGCCTGACGTGATTTATGAACCAGAAGATACCACGATTGAAGCCCAAATAGATAAAAATATGTGCCAAAGTTTGGCACACGAGAATGAAATACTGAAAAATAATAGCTCCGCTTTAGAATGTATTGAAGATAAATGTGAAAATTTGAATAAAGTGCAGTCACTTCAGCGTGAAATAATTGTAATCGACACAAATGTCGAACAAAATATTCAAACCCATGACCATGAAAGTGCATTTAGACCTATTAGATCTGACACTGACTTATATGTACAGGATACAACAAACAGCGATAGTAACAAAGGTAATAAATGTCATCATATTGGATTTGATATAGGCGAAATTGAGGTATTATCATCCGATATTGTAATTGAAAATGAAAAACATGTTGACAGTAGCTTCATAATAAATCATAAAGCAAAGAAAGACGTCAAGAAATCAAAAGATGAATCAGAGGATATAAAGAAAGTTACGGAGAAGGATACTGAGAAAACTGAGAAAGACTCCAGAAAGTCTTGGTCAGGTAAAAGTAAAAAGGAAAAAAGAAAATCTAAAAAGAAATTAGAAAAGGAAAAACATAGGAAAGAAAGCGGGAGTAGCAGCAAAACAATTGAATGTGTGGAAAATGAAAACGTTCCAACACATGGAGATTTAGATAAAACGATTAAAGATGACGGGAAATCAAAATGTTCTAAAAGTAAAAAAAGAAAAAGTATTCTCAAAAGACGTTCAAAAGAAAACAAATCTTTAAAAGATAGTATTAAACCCATTACTCGGACAGCATCATTAAGTCAGTTTGTTGACGAGTGTGAAGGAAAGGAAAGACGGAAAAGCGTTTCAATATGTGAAAAACGATCTAGATCCATGGATGATTTAACTAAAGGCATAGAAATTTTAGATAAAGACAAGGCAATTGTTAAACATAATGTTTCAAAGAAAACTGATAAACCCGCTGAAACCAAATGCAGCAATAACACCGACTTAAAAGACGTTAAACCACCGAGACTTTCTATAGCTGCAATAGTTGCAATTAGAGCTAAAATATCTCGTATGAAAAGAGCAAGACAGGAACATGCTAGAAACAATGCGTGCAATGGTAACAATGATTCTGAATCTAAAGTAGAAGATAGTACTCCCCACAATGATCACCATGAATCTAATGAAAATACAGATATGAGCGTAGCAAAAGTGTTTTATGAAAATGAGATTAATACAAGTCTTGGTAAATCAGACAATTCTATTTCTCTCATCGAAGATGCTGACAAAGAAGTTAAAGATCTTGTTTATGATAAGAGGATTAGTTTTTCACCATACTGTGATGATACAATATCTGAGGAGGAGATGATAAAACAACGTCAAAGAAATACAAGGTTAACTTCTAGACGCGAAAGTAAGGTCAGACAGCGTCAAAAGAAAGTAATAAATTGTTGTAAGAAAGGCATTGCCTTCCTTTTTTCACATATAGGATTATGCTCTCTGGTTGTCGGTTACTGTATTTTAGGAGGAATCATTTTTAAGGCATTAGAAGGAGATAACGAAATTGAACAAAAGAAAGAAATAAAGGAGTTAAGACAAAATTTTACAGAAAAAATCTATAGGCTTGCCTTTGAGCAAACATTGACTAAAGGTAATCGAGACATCTTTATGAATGAAGTTAACTTGATATTAAAGAACTTTTCAGTGATGATACACAAACAAACAAAAGAAGCAGGATGGGACGGTAAGGAGGTTAAAATGACGATGAATACTGACGGCGAAGAATCAATGGAGCCTGAACCCGAGCAATGGTCATATCCTAGTTCCCTTTTATACGCCATAACTGTTATGACCACGATAGGTAAGACCACATTACTAGATTTTAAGTTTTAAAACATCATTTACAATAGATGTTTAAGTCAATAAAACCATTTAGCATTTCTTGTCTTCTATTTCGCAAAAATAATATTGATTTTGATAAATTGACCAAATACAAATTACATACAAATATTTGAAATATTTTATTTAAAGTATCTTTTCAGTTGCATAACCTTTTACTTTCATATTAATATGTACTCTTTTGTTTGAAGATTTGCAGTCAATAACAAAACATTTCGAACTTTTTTTCAACGCATTGATATTTGCTATGAAATACTACTTTTAACAACGATGTTTTAAGGTACTTTGTTGTGCCCGATCAGAAGGAAAGTACAGGTTTATAGAGTACAATTTCCTGGAAACAAACTGAGCTGCTTTAATCAGCACCTTGTTAATAAACTTCATGTTAGAATTACCGAAACAATAAAAAAGATTTAAGGTTGGGATAATAAATTAAATATGATCTTAGGATAAACATTAAACAAGAGTTTGATATTCTGCATATTTCCTTTGAAGTGTGTTATTTTATGAAGATTTATGATGTAGAAAAATGTAACGATTTCTAAGAAAATTATTATGCACTTTGATCCTGATTAACCTTAAATATAATTATCCATCATGATATCTTAAACCAAATTCAAGAATATTAATTTTAAGTTGTCACTTTTAAAAGAAATATGTGAAAATCTTGTTAATACAATGACTCTCGCTAATTACGTTTGATGCAACAAACTCGTTTGAGTTCCGTTAAGCCCTGGCCCAGGAATATGGTTCTATGAATGATATATATATCTCAATATAGAGTGACTAAATAAATAAAATTGTCGCAAAACCTTTTGCATGAATTGTGTAGGATAATAACATTTATGAAACTATGTAAGATGTATACTAACAATGTGTACACTGTTCACTTGAAAGATGGACATGGGCGTTGAAATATTTAATGAAAATCTTACTAATACCAATAATTACTAAGGTTACTGAACATTTGATATTGTTTTAATCCATGCACGTTTTTGCCCTTGGCAACGAGATATAACTTTAATAAAAAATCAAACAAGTTAAGCCCATCAACTTCATTAGCTCGACGTGTAAACAACATCACAAAGTACGAGGCTTTTATTGTAAATGTTTGATTACTTTTTTTCTTTGAAGAGGGAGTATCAATAGAAGCAAGTTTTCAAAACTCCTTCGGTAAATGAAATTTAGATTAGAAAACTCATGTAATCCGAGTGCTTATGTGTAACAAAGTACTTAATGCCTCAAAAACCGTCTGTACTCCCCGCTGAATCGTCTTGAAAGGCTGTTCAAACCACAAAATGTAAGGTAGCGACTGTTTGTATAACGGATAAACGGATAATGGATGTACCTTTCTACCAAAAGCGGACATTGTATTCAAGTATTGCTTTTACCACACACAATGCATAGGACTTTTCGCTATTATATCAATTATATGCAGTAACATCTTACAACAGTTCAAAAGTTAAGAATACATTATACCAGTTAGAAATATGAATTAATATAGAAGAAATAAAAAAATTAAGAACGTCTAACACTGCAAGAAATGATATGTTGCAAAATAATTTCGACATAGCCTGTTCAAGGCGGTAGTAGTTACGTATATTTACATGCACCTAAGCACCAGTCAAAACTATTTCGGCATTTAAATATGAAATGTTGAAGATTAAGAGTATTGGTACATGAGGTATTTATCATGGATCCTAAAGTGAGTATCTTTGGTGTCATTCAATCAAATGGTATGATCTACAACATTTTGAATACAAGATGCAATACATGTTTTGTTTGTGGCACTGGTATAGGGTAACCGCCACATCTTTGCACACTGATGACCGACTTAATTCTATATTAAAAATTGGTAGTCTCTCAATATGAGTCAGCTGAGGATTGAATAAATATATGTGATATTGATATGTTTCTAGATTGATATGTCAGTATATTTATTGACAAAATTATGAATAAACGAACGCAATTTTAATGCCGTATAAGTGCAAAGCTCAGCACAATTTGTGTAAAGTAAAACCGTACCGATTTCATTGTTCTCCATACATGTTCATATACGTAATAACGTTCTTCCAGTAAACAAACTACATCAATAAGGTTCTGTTATAATCATAGAGTTTAATTAGCCATGTATTTTTTTCACTGTTTACACCTTCAAGTAGTAGGATTGTGATTTGTAGACAAATTACAGCAATAAAAAGTCTGGATTTTGAAACCTACTTGGCAGTTGCTGACTCGTTTCTGTCTTTCTGAAGCTAATATAACCAGTAGTGTATTAAGCTCTCTTTTGTTTTCAAAGCATTGTAAAGCAGACATTACTATTCATTAAGCTTTAACTGTCAGCAAATTCATAGTTAATGCCAATCATGATGAAATAGAAGCAAAGCTGCTGGGATCGAATTTAAATCTGTCGACCGATATCGTGCATTTTCTACCCTCCCTATCTTTTTTTTAAAAAAAGCCAAACTTTAGTCTATTGCCAAGGTAAAAATGAATGTGAATGTAGGTCTAGGCAAAAAAACAACAAATGTAGGTCTTCAAAATAAATTCCTCGTGTTTGTTTGATTAGAAATGTTTCTTTTTCCTATGAGTCTTTTCTGGAAAAGATATTGATACATGAAACATAAATGTTCATGCTTTATAGATATAGAGTATAGATTTAATAATTTATTGCACTAGTTGAACTAAATCATAGTATGCGAGCCTCTAGTGAGCATAATATTGCATCATTCAACTAGTTCAAAAGATTTAGAATTGAATCTACACAAATATAAAGTCTTTTTAATAGAATCAAATATCTAAAAAAAAACGGAAAAGAAAACAGATGACGAGCTTATAGTGTAATACTAATATTGGCGCACTTTAACGCTATGTTTGTATTATATGCAAATAGCGTCACGTAAAAGTGTTATAACACTTTTGTAATATCGTTTTAGTTAAGATGGGTTGATACACTTCTGCGCCCTGGTTTATGTGATACAAGTATTGGCAACATTGTGATATATAAATATATATACAATAAAAATTCTTTAATCAGCTTATGCAAGCGAAAATTCAATACAAAGTAAACAAAAAATAATCAAAGTTTTATCTTAAAGAATTACTTTATTTTCAAATATCATATGTTCACAAGTAACAATATTTCGAATTGTGCATATTACATAGAGGATATTTGTTTGTTTTGCATGTAAGATTGAAATATAATTTCACTGAGTGAACACCAGATGAAATATTTTCACGAGTGGCGTAGCCACGAGTGAAAATATAATACCTGGTGTTCACAAATGAAATATATTTCAATCTTATATGTAAAACAAATAAATTTTCTTTTTATTTCATGCTTTTTGAGTGATTTGAAGTATATTTTATTGATTTTGCCGCGTAACGTCACGCATTCTCCTTTGTGACGTCATCACATCATGACGTCACATGATCGATTTTGAAATATAGTTCTGTTAAAGTTCTCTAACTTTGTTACATTTTTACCATGATTTATAGTGACATCGACTCTCTTTTCCCAAAGAAGCAAAATTTACGTATGACGGCATTTTTTTCTGCCTGTTATTCCATTTAATCATGATATTCTTTTAATTCGCATTCAGATATAGTCCGGCTACAGTGAAAATTATATTTTATAAATTTCACTAGTGGTTTATCAGAATATAATCATCTGATATATTACAATAAAACACTGGAAAGCATGAAATAAATATATTACATCCAACAATTA
The DNA here is from genome assembly GCF_026571515.1 of Ruditapes philippinarum. Taxonomy (NCBI): domain Eukaryota; kingdom Metazoa; phylum Mollusca; class Bivalvia; order Venerida; family Veneridae; genus Ruditapes; species Ruditapes philippinarum. Next base: position 35,990 of record NW_026865739.1, read on the forward strand.
TCTAAATATATAATTATCTAAATCACCTTTTTCTGTGCGTTTGATTGTTCAAACCATTTGAAATTGCATATGCAATCATCTACAAAAATATCTAAACGCAAAATCACCCAACACAATCCTGGTTAGACTTTGATTAGTAATGGTTAGTAATGATTTATAGGACAAGACATTTATGATATACATGACTTGATTAAATTAGTAAACTTACTACCAAGAAAAAAAGAATTACATGAAAGACGATTATACGTCTGATATTTGCATTTATTTCATGGGTTCTTGTATTCAAAGAGCCTCGCCGAGTACTCGAAGCACTTTCTACAAAATCTTGACATAAGTCGGTTACAATTCATGGAACAATAGTGAGTAAATATATCATGTCTAAAACTCTGCGTACTACAAAAATTGTTTTAACATTCTTTCGGAATGTCGATAATTGTACAACAGACATTTTTATTGTTTCAAGTTATTCGTCTGTACATACTTTGGACTTCAAAACCAGTCCTGCCAAGAAAATGCTGTAAGCTTAGAAATTCCTCATCCAAATGTTCAGGCTTTTTGTTTTTTAAGATATCGCAAGGAAAAGAAAATTCATTGTAGAAGTACACTTGTTATTACTAATGTGTACTTTTTACAAAATGTTGATCCATGCACTTTGCTCTCCATTTGTAATATATTTTACTATATATTTACGTTATTTAATAACGATTTCAAAATCTGGTAAAAAGGTGTGCCCTCAGAAGCGAAATCATAACATAATTAAATAGAGGATATTTGTTTAGTTCAGTGTAAGATCGGAATATATTTCACCGAGTGAGCACCAAAAGGTATATTTCACGAGTGGCGCAGCCACGAGTGAAATATGAAATTTTGGTGTTCACAAGGTGAAATATATTTCAATCTTACACTAAACTAAACAAATTTTCTTTTTATTACATGCAAAGAATCGTTTTAAAAAGACATTTAACCTAATACTGAATGAAAAGCGCGGCAAATAATAATACAACGTGACGTCATCTACGACGTCACGTCATTAAGTTGGTACCCAGTACTGTGCACGCTGGTATTTCACTGAAACAACGTAAGGGGCTTAAATTCAAAACAGTGAAATTATCAAAGTGGTAATTTCACTGTTTCAAACAGTGAAATTACCAGTTTTATATCACTGATATATTTCTATAAACCACCGAAAAGCATGTAATAAATGAAAATTGCACACTCGGTTTGATTGAGTCTGTAAAAAAGGGAAAGTGAAAAATGCAACATCCTCCACGCCCCCTAGCACCAGTTTGAGCGGCATCTATGTCAGAGGTATTCGTTATCTGATACGCACGTTTACAAAACATAATATTGCAACGTTTTGAATTTATAGCAGGCTTAAACTGCCAAATCTTTGATAAGATGATATTTTTTTAAAGCAGACCTGGATTAATAATCTAGGTTTATATGATATAGGAATCTGTTTTTATCATTTAATGATATTTTCCAACCAGATCAAGTACGAAACACAAAAAACCTTAAAGAAAATGAATATAAGAGTTGCTTTAAACATAAACAATCAATTTAATCTATTTTATAATACATTGCACCATAAAATCAAACAAAGCCTGAACATGTTTCAATTTTTGTCCTGATTGTTATCCACGTTTTCCCTACTTCAAGGTTTTACAAAGAAACCTGAATTCAATATTCACACATATATTAAAATGTTCTTTTATCAATCATATGCTAGATTCCTTTTGTTCTTACAAACTTATTTTTAAATTGAAAATTGGTAACATCACATGCACGTAACAAATCAGATGAGATTTGTCAGTTCGGTGTAAGCGTGTGCAAATGTAGCTATATGCTGTAATTTTCTTCCTTCTTGATCGCTTGTCTTTTATGTTGTGTGTATTTTCGAAATAAAAGTATTTAACATTAATGTAAGTATAATAATTATGGTTTAAAGTGTCACTATGCCCATCCAAGTCTAAAAACTAAACAGGTAAAAAAATAACTTGACATTTTGCAACAATTCTTATTCTGTTTTTAATTTTACTATAGAAAAATAATCAATTATCTAGGTGACCAATGGGTAATGACTATTAATATTGTACGGAATGTTTCGGTAACGTTCATGTTTTAAAAACCGTTGGGCAAACCTTCTATAATTTAGGTATTTTTCATATTCTATCCTGAACATGTTTCATAATAAATCATTGGTTATTCAATAATAGACAATCTCTTGAAATGTTTTGCTTATTCAGCAAACATATTGAACATAATGTCAATTTAAGTGTAAAATTTAATGTCACTTTAAGTGTAAAGTTAAATGTCACTTTAAGTGTAAAGTTCATTTTGTCTTGTAAACAGTTCATTGTTTCTAGTTTAACCTTCTTTGGCTGTTCTGTTGTTTAGTGCACTGAGGTGAGATCAGCATTAGTTATAGATAACATACAAGCAATATCTAAAATTGCTGTTTATTGTCTGTAACTTTATTCCATCAGACAATCTGCTTCTGGTAGTTCTGTCAAATAATGTTTAACACTTGCTGCTGTGTATGTTGCTATAAGTTTAGATAATCTCTTCACTTCGCTTCTATTATGACGTTTCACGCCTTCTTCTTTTTCTCAACTTATATAAATTACCTCTCTCTGCGTGGAACTTTTTAGGTACGTTATATAACAGTGTTTGTGTAATCTATTACTGTTTTTGTAAACGTCTGCCGGTTACTCAATATAAATTATGTTGACCAGTTGCCAGAAACAGTGACATATAATAAAGACCAATACGACAGCAAGATCATTCTTTTAGATAATTAGATATCAACGTGTTCACAGTTTCTTAAACAAACTCGTATTGTATTCTAAACATTTATTATATGTTTATGATACCTGTTCAACAAATGATTAAACGGACGTAGAATTTAGTTCTGTCGGGTTATTCACCAGCCAAAGAAATATGGAAAAATCATTACCTCTGTTTAACTGTAAGTGATGGAAAGAAATAATTAGCAGCAACCACCACTGCTCTGTTCGTCTGATGAAGTATGCATATAGAAGCATTCATTGGCAAATTTTAGCAAAATCACAGACAATTTGTCTAGGAATTGATGTCATGGCAACCGAGTTAATACTATCTTAATAATGTATTTAAAACTCGACTTTCAAATTGACTTATATAAAAAAAACTCTTGTACCTTTTGTAACAAACATCTGTAATGGAACTAGTGAAAAAATGTATTGGACAAGTGAAAAATGTAATGAACGTGTATTTGTTTGTTTATTTTGGCTGCTGAAAAAACATCTGTATGGGCCAATAATTCTGTGCCTTCCTGGACTGATCTGTTCCTGCTTTGGTAACTTGTCATGCTGACTGTCATCCGTCTTTTTGCATTCATTGACAGCATGAGGTCACTTATTCACCCCTGGTTCTTCGGATAAATTGACTGTGACCATCTTTAACACTTTACTGCGACGAGGTCTCATTTATATTGATAAAGTAAAATATATTAAAATGGTTTGCATCATCTTAATAGTTCAGAATGCTGAGAAAACATAACTGTCTTCAAATCAAACCGGGTAATACATGTAAAGCTATTATTTGAACAGGTGTCTGAATTTTCTGTTTTTATGGATATTCCATTATAAAGATGGTAGTTTTCCATTTCATTAAGTATGTCTTGATTAAAGATGAAAAGCATTGTTTACGTTCTACCAGATGTTTTGGAGATTATCAGATTATAGTCCACTTGTATGCATAGTAAAAGTGTCATTCAGCATAACACGACAATATTGGGGAGTTAATTATCCGATCCAATGTTACAGAAATAGGTTAACCTTTAGATATTTCGTATCCATAATTCTTTTTATATGGGTATTATTTTTTACATAAAAAGCACACACTTGTCATAAGAATGGAGAAAAAAAATCCCAATCATCATGGCAATATGAATATTTGTAACAATTTTTCTGGTTTTTGTTTTTCTGCAAACGAGTTTCTGATACTATCAGTGTATTATTTAGAAAATGGTTGCTAACCACACGTGCTGAAGTATTCGTACTATTGTTGGAATGTACATTTATTTTAGTTTTGATATTTATTAGCTATTAAATTCTCAAATTAATTACATGATGGGCGCACCTGCTTTGTAATTAAAGTTAAATAATATATGATCGTTGGCTCGTTTTTACTAGCGTAAAAATGCTACTTAATGCTGCTTTATTTCAAAACGAACCATGCTGCGAGTTAACTTTTATGCATTATTGTAACGGATAATTAAAAAAGGGAACGGTTATAATTAATATCAAACAACATTTGATTAAGTCAATAGTTATAAGTACATGTATATCTGAACATAGCAACATGTTCTGAGACATTTTAAAGACATGTTTACTAAATTCTAAGATGATTAAAATATATTATATAATTATCAAAATGTTTACTAAAGGTAACAATATTTTAAAAATATAACTTTCAGCGCTACTGTATACCATTTTAATCAAAATTTAATGTAACTACTGTATTATAATTGTAAAATATATCACTGTTATTGCTGAATGAACTATGTTAAAACTAAATTTTTACGTATACCATACAAATGTAATTAACTAAGATCAAACTTTCAAAAACAAAACCAATGCAATTGTTATCTATAACTTTTCAACCATGAAAAAATCCTATTCCAATAGATCTATTCATAAAATATTATGAATTAAAATATCAATATGAATTTTCTGGGTTTTTTTTTTTGGGGGGGGGGGGGGGGGGGTGGTTGTTGTTGTTGTTATTTTTTCAAAATATAGCAACAATTAATGAATAGTATTTTTTAATGACTTTCCATGACTTCTTGAAAAAAATAAATCTTGATTACTTTTTCCAGGAAATGAGTTTTTAAATGTGTTCCCAAATTTGATCCTTTATTTAAAAATGTGGCTATATTTATGATCCAATAATTGTTGGAATCATATATTTATCTCAAAATGTATTGCTTTTGTTACAAATTAGCAGATTTTAACAATTGAAGTGTTTATATAAAGTGTTAGGCCTATTTTGATCAATAAAGTTCATAAGACAAAGAAAACAACTATCAGGATCACTTGACCCCGATCCGGACTTTTTTCCTTTGTGAACAATGGGACTGAGTTTCATAAAACTTTGCTCAAACACATATAAAAGTGTACAGGTACGTTGCTACAAAGACGTGTTGTAGGAGAGAATGTATAACAAAACATTAGAAAAGGTATTTCCCAGGCTCGAGGAATGCTTCACACAAAATAGCGCGTACTTGTATATAATCAATTATTACTTGACAGTGCTGAAATTGAGTTTGCGAGGATAAATATGTCTCTAATTAAGCGATCTTAATGATATTTCTCTTAATGTGTTACTGATAAGCGTGCCGCATATTTGTGTGTGATATTAGGTGCTTTACACTTATAGTAAACGTAAATTTAATTAAATATCTTGCTTTTTTGTTTTATCTTTGTCCAATTGAAAATCTTTAAATATCAGCTAAAATACACCTTTAACAGGTGTTACGGAACACTTAGGTTTATGCTTTTAGAAATTTGAATTATACTCATTAAATGTTTTATGATAAGACAGTAAACAGTTGCAAACAGCGGTAAATCAATTTACTTTCTCACATTTGAAACCATCTTAAACCATCAACATTGTTTGATTTATAATTTCAAAAACACCTCAAAAGATTCTACTGTACAAGATTTTTAAAAGAAATTTCGAGGAAAAATTACACCCCCCCACTCTCAAAAGAAGTGATTGTGTAAAGATCAGTTGTAAATTTCCATGACAGACAATAGCATGTTCAAAAGCTCTTTCATCACATCCCCCAATTGCTCCCTATACGATACAGAACCGAAATATATCACAAAACTATACATAACTGAGATATATCACAAAAAGATACATAACAGAGATATATCACAAAACTATACATAACCTAGATATATGAAAAAGATACATAACCGAGATATATCACAAAACGATATATAACACTTATGTATTAGAAAACGATACATAAGCGAGATATATGAAAAAGATACATAATCGAGATATATTACAAAACGATATATAACCGAGATATATAACAAAACGAAACATAGCCGAGATATATCACAAAAACGATACATAACCGAGATATATATCACAAAACTATAAATTAACCGAGATATATATCACAAAAATATATACATAACCGAGATAAAAATATATACATAACCGAGATACATATCACAAAACGATACATAACCGAGATATCAAAACGGCAGTCGTTTCACAGTAATTGCAACATTGCAAAAATTGCTTTCAAATAAACTTTTCAGACAGCATATAAATAAACAGTTGGAACTATTCGATTCGTATAAAGCTGGATTGACTCGGAATTAAAAGTAAAAGAACACTTAAACGCATGCCTAAATATTTTAGGAACACTTGTCAAAACAACGTATGTTTTTTGAAGGAAAAAAATATATGCTTTAATTTTCTCACAGCTGCGCAATGTTTACAAGAATGGAACAGTTATTCTATGAATTGATAGGAGAGAGATGATTATGCTGGTTTTAAATATCATCGCACTTATTATAATCTCTTTTCCTACTATTATGTTTATTATGTAAATGCATTTTGTATCTACATAAGATTGCATTATGTATGCATGCAGTTATAACACGTATAACACTTGATGAGAAAATGATGATAATATGAATGTGTATCGTGACTTGATGTCTGTTCCAGATAGATTATGATTAATAGTGTTCAGTATCAGGGTGTTATAACTGTTTACAGCGTTTGTGTTTCATATTTTGTTTTTCGGTGGTGTTTAACTTATCAGGAATTAATTCATAAGATTAAATATCTACCTTGTTCTTACTTCCTTTATCAGTAACAGGTAATATAACAAAAAGAAAGAATAAGAAATGAATCTCACGTATTATTGTACTTAACTTTTACTATTTATATGAATTAATCAAAGGAATTTTTTTAGACATATGATATTTCCATTCTGATTTGCCATTGCATAAAGGCCATTCAACCGAAAGCATATTTGCTAAGCTTTATACTTAGGGTAATGGTGTAAAGATACTAAATGTTGGTTGCATGATTTCAGGATGTTAACGTTTCCAAGAACTGATATCACTTTGTATCTACCATTACATTGCATTCTTAACAAATTAACAGCAACAAATCGATCCTTTAAACAATTCCACTGTCTGTATCATTTCCCATAAATGAAACCCTGTTAATCTCAGCTCGTTCCGGGCAAAGATGGGTAATATCTATTGTACCCTTCCACACATAAATCAGCCACAATGGTCAAAACTTAACCTTAAATAACCCATAAATGGCAAAATACATAATGTTTCAGGCTTGGTTTGAATGAGCCTGTTCCTGGACAGTAGTGGTTAAATGCAAGCTACTATCCACGCAAAATTTGAATATGAAATAGCTAAATTTTGAACATTTAGAAACAACCGCAGATTCGTTTGAATTGTCAATTGGAGTTTCCGGTATAAACGTTGAGTTCTTCATATGTTGCAGTCTGTCTTTCTGATTATAAATCAAGAGAACTTGTATCTCGGTTAAGTACGTTAACAAGCTATTGAGACATTTTTCAGACATTTCTTTGTAGTCGATGAAGTTGTAGTTAAATGCGATTGTTTTACTCAAAAATAAAAGTCTACAAGTAATTTACTACAATTTACTAAAAATTATTTTTATGTAGTACATTTTCCTCTTATGATTTTTACATGGATTTCTTATGAAAAAGAAAACACAGAGGTATCAAATATCAATTTAAAATATATAAAATATATAAAGATAGGAAACAAAAAAAAGTTTTATGTATAAAATGTGTAAAAAACAAACAAGACCACAAAAGTTATTATTTTGAGTAGGTGATAGTTCCATGCCAAAGTCAAAACACGACAAGGCAATGTGGCATTCAATATACGCAGCCAACAACAAAATTCAAGAAAACAAAGCTATGTGTTACCTTCTTTATACTTTCATACACTTTACTTTTTACATTAACTTTTTTCTAGGCAAATGCTTACAAATCAATATGAAAACCAACTAAAATCCAACAGTCTCATGAATAAGCAACAAGTTTTAACAGCAATTGTACTCATAAGTTTTGTGGTTTTATACATATTGTACTACGCAGTTATGCACCGCAAAATTAATCAGCCCGCTTAAGCGGACCGTATAGAACATGATGTTCCCTGAAAACTGTTCACTAATATTCAAGAATGATATTGACAATTTGAACATAAACAACAAAAGTAATAGTGACCCTCCACAGAAATATTCGGATTCCTATGTCAATAAAACAATAATATAGTGGGTTTGCGACTAACATGGATCCAGACGAGCCTGCGCATCTGGATCCATGCTGGTCGCAAACTCACTATGTTGGTTTTGTCGTGACGTGGCTCATATATTCATATATACTTTAGCGCTGTTTAATTGCTCTCTTCAACTCAATTATAAAAAAATTTGTGATAACTGCATATATATTAACTTTGAACTCTGTAGAGTGATGAATAACTACATGTAATGCTAATGTTCGCTTAAACAACTACCTATGAATCAAATGAATATAAAAGGGTATTTTATAAATAAAAGAGATGATTTTCTTTCTTTACAAATGCGGCGTTTTCGAAAGACGGAACAAAAATCAAACACATAATTATTATACATCATCTGTACAAAGTAAATATATTACTATATTGCAATCATATTTTAAATGTACAATAGAATTCAGACGTTTCCTTGCAGATAGCAATTTACGCTTTAAATATTTCGAATCTCGTAAAAAGAATTCAGTTAGGTTTAAATGTGTGTATATCTGTATGCTGCTTATACTTGACTTTGCATAGCTAAATCTTAAAGCAGGCTTATTAAATTTTTGGCATATTATCTTTACTATTTCAAAATTAATGTTCTGACTGTAAATAAATTGTCACAATACTTTTTCTAAATATACAGATCATTTTTTGTTTGTTTTGAAGATGTTTAATTTTTATAGACAAAATGGTCTTTTAACATTGATGTACTTGTTGCCGAAAATTATTGCCCGATAAATAAAAACGTTTATCCATGTGCAGTTACAAAGCAAGATTAGTCATATTATTTATGTTCTTCCTGAACTAAATAGTACTTGCTATTTTTAGGGAAACACGCTTAAAAATCAATCTAAAATAGCTTTGTTTAGAAATATAGCAATTGAATGGAAAATATATAGTTTCGTTTAATTTGTATAGGACATTATGTTATGTTCGTCGGCTATTTAAGTAGAGAAAATACCTTTGTCGTCGTTTTCTAGTTCTTTAATTGAATCGTCTCTGTACTACAGAATATTGTCTAGATACATTATCCAAAGGAATACCTCTTTTCTCATCAGCGTAACCATGAAAGTCTGTTACCTCACTACAACTTGAACAAAGTACGTCAAGTTACTATTTATAACATCACAGAGTCCCCGATGAGTCATACAGGTGTAAATAAGAAGACTACCTGTTTTCGAGCCACGTGTTTAGATGTAACGCTCCACCCAAGCAGTGTTCAGTTTTTCTCGTCAATTATAAACGATTATGTACATCTGCAGAGTGCATCTGTACAAACTACCTGCACATTATGATCTCAACTAACGCCAGGTTAATATCTTTGATTTGAGAGGCACACTTAGTTCATGCAGATAGGAGATGATCCCGTCTGCAATAACTATTACAGTTTGAAAACAAAAATGTTAGTAACAGTTGCCTTTCTACGTCAAACATGTAGATTAAATAATGTGAAATACGATTGTATTTTGATAAAAAGATATTTAAATAAAACATACATGTCATTTATAAAGTATTTTGTGTTGAATACAAAAAAAAATAAAGAATTAAATGAATAAAGTTTGATAATTATATCATAAGTATCTCCATCAAAAATAATATAAATATACTTATAATTTTGAAATATTCTAAAATCACTAGATACAGCGTTCTATGAACTCGGTTGAAATTGAACTTTTATAAGTTGACTTTTGAAATAGAACTAATAATAGGGACAAACACGTGATTTGTAAGTATTCCGAAGGATATTTGTGTTATCTTAATTAGTTTCTGTACATCAGCTATATCCTCCCCCTTGTCTGATAAACCACAAGCGGCTGTGGAACACCCACGGTATGTGTGCTTCATCTTTTATAGATTTATGCTTAAAGAGAACAATTGGCCCCACTTATTACCTCTAGAACAGAGGCTAATAAACCGCAAACAGATTGCTTTCCGCCAATGATGTCATTGTACTAAAGCTTGTCAAAGATTCAAAGTAACTACATTATTAGTGCACAATTACTATAAAATAAAAAAGTGTAATAACAAAGAATCGTATGCTTTTATCGAGTACTTAATGCATCAATCAATCTATTCTCACTCTTTGTTATCTCATATTTTAAACACGGTAGTGGTAAATGCCAGCTATTGTCGACTCCCATTAGCACCGGTTTGGGCAAAAGTCGACTGTTTGAAAGCTTACATGAGTTGCATAATTCAATTTGCTCTAGTAAGGAATACATATGTACTGATTCATGTTAATAATTATAATGTTTTACATATTCTAAGGATGTTTTAACCGAGGGGAAGATAACATATTAATAGACATTGCATATGTAGACAAGTCGCCATTTTAAGAGAATTGCTTGTTATAGATTATCAAGAACACACCAGTTGCTTTGAAAATGGTGCAGAAATGACTATAGAAGAATGTACAATTAGTTGTTGCAATTAAAAAGGGTAGTTACTAATCATATAAAAACATTTTTTATAGCTCAGGCAATAGTACATTTAAATTAGTCTGTCTTAACTATTTATTATGTCTTTAAACATCAAAGAGGCCAAGGCGGCAATATAAACGGTCCAATCTCATTCAGAATTATTCTTTGTCGAGCAACATAATCAATTATGTAGGTAATTATAGAATAAAAATATTATAATAATGTGACAGGTACATATGCGCGGTCTATAAATTTGTTCATCAAAGATACAAAATGATATGATTATCGGTGAAAGTCTGTTTATATTATTACACCTCAATTATCTTGTTTCATAAATGGCACATTACGTGTTAGTGGGAGATTAGAAGCTTTTTTCCAATCTGGAAATTACATTTATCATATCGTTTTAATCATAGATGTCTGGGTTTGTTATATGTATTTTGATTATCACAAACTCTTGATACATCAACTAAACAATACATGTTCCCCATCTGCGCATTGCCAACAACAAAAGTGTTCGTATTTGCCATTGACTAATGACTGTGTATTATAAAAATATACATCGAAATGAACGATTTTCGGGTTTTGAATGGGTCATTTCACCCTGATTGTAGTGGCATAATTTGAAGAAAGCATAAATTGTATAATCATATAATCATTAATTTCAGATGCGATTGATAAAACATATTGCCCGTTGTTGTACGAAAGTACCCTGCTGTTCCTATAAAACTACAATAACCACCTTAACATAAAGATATAAAATCAGGTAACAATCAAAGACATTTCCTAATTACAAAATAAGCAATCGAAAACACATAGGTTTCGGATAGTTATATTCGCCTCAAATTTCGAAAAGTTAATAATTCATACATAATTATCGCACTTTACACACATGTATATAGATTCAGGTAAAACTATTAACTGAATACTGAATCAGCAGTATAATATTTGTCTATACTTTTTTATATTGTGATTTTAGTAATTACTAATTTATTATCTGCGTATTTTAGGCTGAAATGAAATATGAGTAAAAAATTAACTCAAAGAAATAATTTTAAGAACTAACTTTGAAGTTATTTAACTGCAATTCAATTTTATTCAGCTAATACCATTTATTAAAGCTCTTTGGTGAAAGTCAAACGTTGCACTGTGTCACACTTCCTTTTTGATATATTTTCTTGGTTCTTCGGGATCATTTATTCCGAAGAAGGAAAAACTGGAGCTAGGGTTGTGTTGCACATTTCATTTGTTCTGATGGGCAGACTCAATCAAACCGAGCCTTCACTTACAAACTGTGTTTCAATTGATCTCAAGGTATCAATTGTTATTTGTTTTGTATGTTGATTTCCCTAAAATTGTGTTGTTGTTTTACGGAGCCGGGGCAGGTTTACTTTTAAAACGAACAGGATGATTTAGAGTACAGAAATATATTTGTCTATACTTTTTGATATTTTAAATTTCGTTAGCAATTTCAACGACGCCAATAATAATCTGTATTTTATTCAAGATACTTTAGAGTATTTAAACGTAAAGCTTTCTTGGCTGTAAACAATGATTTCACTTCCCTGAAATAGTTTCAATAATGTAATATTGAAAAATAAGTTTATAAAAAAGACATCAAGGAATGAACAACAAACTCAAGGATGATTAATGAAAGGGAATATGGCTCGTGTCTGTACACTCAGAGCAGCACGTGTTAGTTATCTTTACCGGATGCAGTAATTAGGATAAAAATTTCTTTTGCCTCGTAAAATTATCAATTTACAAAAAAATTGAAATGTGATCTTACGCTGCAAGCGGTGTTTTAGTTGTAGGCACTTTGTTTCTTGCAAAACTATTTAGCATTATTATTCTACCAATTGAATCTCTGAAGGATTGTTAATAAGATGACGTTCATGTTAAAGGCACACTGAATACATTTATACATGAGTTTTATAGCATTTGATAATGATTTTAGAGCATGTTAGATGCTTGTTACCGCAAAATGTGAAATAATTTGGCACAAAAGAAGTAAATTGTAGACAAAGTAGTATATTTTGACATCCACACAAATTACTAAATCACAATAATGTACTTATTGCCAAAAAGCGACACAAGAGAAAGGTTGTTCAGGTTATATTTACCTCTCGGATCCGAACAGATTTTGCCAAATGTCACACATTCATTCAAAATAGTCAAATAATACATTTGAGTTAAAACAGTACACGAAAATAAAAGGTTTTCAACTTGATCTAATGTGTTAATCAATATAATCTTCTGAAGTTGTTTGAAAATTAGATTCATCTTATATGAGTGCTTGATAGCAGTCTGTAATACCATAAATTAATCATGTTGACAGTATTTAGTATCATCCCTGTCAACAACCCGTGAAAAATATATATGGATGTTGTTCGTAAGTGTGAGATACATGGTCAGATATTAAATATCAATATTATTATTATTATATTCATGTATATATTGGATAATAAATTATTTTGGAACAAAACGAAATTATTATACAACTGCAAATTTGCTAAGAATCACCTTTTTGACATTGCATATTTCAGTCCTATTATCATCATATTAAAATCATATTTCCGCTAACGATACACCTGTACGGGGACCTCATAATCGTGTACTTAAATTATCGATTTGTCATGTACACCTTGCACGATAAGCATGTGGAAAAGCATACCTTTTTAAAGTTGGTGTTTTATGGCCATGTGCTTTCACTTAAACGTGTACAAGCAGCAATACTGCTCTTTTATTGTAAAATTGTTTTCAACATAAACAAACTACAATGTATGGCAAATCGACAGGTTAGACATCGTCTAAGTGAAGATGTATTGGAATGTTAGAGGCTGGCAGTTCACAAAGGCACGTTGCCTATGTCCTTGGGGTATCCCAAAACGTTGTCTCCAGGATATGGATGTGTCCAAATGACTATCAGAGCAATTCACATTCCGTTGACACAACGCCATACACAAGAGCGTTTGCAATGGGCGCAGACTCATGTCACATGGACTGTTAATGATTCGACCCCGGTCCTCTTCACTGATAAGTCAAGGTTTTGTGGACTTTACGGACAGACTAGGGCTAGGGTTTTGATATGTCCAAATGAACGCTTAGCTCCAGCATGAGTTGCAGAACACGAGTTTAGTCATGGTGTGGGCGGGAATAAGCGCTCAGGGGAAAACGGACCTACACATCATTGAAAACGGTACACTGACGGCAGTAACGTATGTCAATAAAGTCTTAGACGTCCATGTACGCACGTACGCTGGTGCAGTCGGTCCTGATTTCATTCTTATGGATGACAACGCCCGTGCACACAGAGCCCACATCAATAACCGATATCTTGAGGAGGCAACTATAGTCCGCATGGATTGACTAGTGAGGCCCCAGGATTTAAATCCAATTAAGCATGCTTGGAATATGCTGCAGAAAGCCATGTCTTCACGGCACGTCCAGCCAGCAACAGTTCAGGAGCTAAGACATGCAATTATAGAGGAATGGGCCCAGATTCCCAGTCACAAGGTCCGCAGGCTCATCAGCAGCATGCGGCGGCGATGCCAGGCCGTAAGTAATGACACCATACTCGGTATTAAACACCCTACGCCAACCATTTCCTGATTTGCAAGATTTGTTTTATTCCACTATGTGATCTCCAAAATGTTGATAATCGTCCAGCACACTCTTTCTGCAACAGGCACACGTCAAGGAACACTTCCATTGTCATTATTTTCATTTGTTTTCATATATTAAATAACTTTTAATCAATTTTCACATTTTTGACAATTACACAAAGTTACGCACTGTGGAAAATGTGATCCTTAGCAAATTTTGAGTAGTATATTATTCATATTAATGTTCGTACTTATCACTTAGAATTCTACCAACATTTTATTCAGTAATATTCTATAGTAATATTTAAATGGTAACCTTTCTATTGTTTTATCATCATTAATTGAAATACTTCTGGAAAACATGCCAAATTGTAGACCAATTTCACATTTCAATTTAGGAAGGTTAAATTGTAGATTGTTTCTGGAAAGAAAGAATATGGATTGAAGGTTTTGTTATTTATAGGGGATACAATATCATCCGCAACGATATTCGTCCAAACCAATATAATAAATGTTGTTTTCTTCTAGCAATACACTTAAAGTGACAGTTATTTGTCAGGTTTGTCAGCGTTATCGCCTTGTGAATTGACATACAAGTGAAAACTACAATGCTGTTAACAGCTGTAACCTAGTATAGAATACTCTAATTTATCAACCTAACAGTTATATTGTAGGAAACTGACATATTCTTTCTCCAGTTTCATATATTATAGATTTACGACAATACCAAAGATGAGTACCTTAAATCGGTGAAATGAATATTTTCAAGAACATATCATAACAATTATAATTATTGCTTTATAGTTGTTACATTTTTGTCTCAAAATCTATAGTTGATTCAACTTTACACGAGAAAATTCTTATCTTGAAATAATTATAAAAAAGTATCATTAGTGGGTAATTAAATATCATTTAATGGTTGCACACCCTCTATATATGTTTTTGAATTATTGTATAAATTATAAGGAAGCGGGAGTTTTCGTTTAATTTCAAGGTATAAATGATTTTTTATCACATTGTTGCCTTGCCTAAAAATCCATTTATTTCACGTGTTATAGTCATATAGCATTCTGGACATTACTGACAATGTTTAAGGTTATATTTATTATTATATAATATATTAAATTAATGTTGATGATATACAATGAAAGAGATTTGCATCATATCTTGGGCCCATTAGCGCAGGCTTAAGCGAGCAGTTGCGAGGAATCACAACTTTACTGGAATGAAGTTAAGGGCAAGTCTGTACAATTTTACTCGTTTAACTTTTAAATTTACAAATTGTAACGTTTACATATTATAATTTTTTCTTCGCGTAAATATTAAATGTATGTCTGGTTGTCCTAGGCAATGACTTTCGTTTGTAAAGAAGCCTTTTAAAATTATCAATTTCTTTATTTACGAGTTGACTTAATGTCACTTCATTTATTAGCTTTTTAAGCTTTTGTAATACATGTAGTAATGTATTAAACGATTTTATGTCAGTATTCGCCTCCTCCCGTAATAGGAAAAAGCAGTATCAATTTTGGGAGGCCAATACATTGTATCAAATTAGATCATTTATGAGTTATCGTGTGATCGAGTTTCTTCTGTTGCTATAAAGTAAACAGAAGCTCATCACAATAAAAACAATGAGGGTGGGATGAAAGACAATCTATAACCACATCATTTGGATTGTAACATAACTATACTTTCTATATACGTCTTATAAAAAGAAAAAGAATATAATTGCCATTTGAAAACTTTTACAGAAATAGAATATATCGCAATTAATCCTCCCCCACTACCCTTCAACAAATGAGCACCTGTTTGAAATCGTTTTCTTCTTAGATACTACAGCAAGCACGCATACTTAATAGCTTTGTTGAAATGCAGCCTAACCGTAAGAAGTTACAACAGACAGTTCTAGATGAGCTGCCACAATATAATGAGGTATGTTTGTAAATAGGAACGATGTCAAAATAGAACAGACAAATCTACATTTCATTTCTTCAAATTGAATTGTAAGCTTAAAATGGGACACTTAGATTATTGACTATTTTTGAATAGACAAAAATAAAATTTAACACAATTAAAGCAAAGGGTAAATTTATTTTGACTTTTACCTACGCACTCACCATTTACATTTGGATATGTTTAATGTAACTTTTGTAGAACTGACACATAATATTCACTCACAAGATATAGTTTATTATAATAAAGTAAATAAAAATCTTAAATTCTAGTTGGCTTGAAAAACTTTTTATAGTAAGCCGTTTATACCCTTAAAAACGTACCTTGCATTAATAACAATGTATTTCTACATCGTGGAGACGGTTACCTACATATGTGCATAAATCTATTATTTCGTTTTGTCCTTTATGGCATATTTCTCGATCCAATGTCATTACTTTGAAAATAAAAAAAGCTTAAAGCAACACCGCTTTGATGACTTTACATTTGAATTTTTTTTTCATTGCGCAGCGTTGGCGTGGTTGATAACGTACGTCTTTTTCCTGTATTTCTTTAGAAACAGTCCGAGGCTGCTGGGGTTTCTTATGAATTTGTCGTCATTTATTATTATAAATTAGTAGTACTGACGGCTTGCGTCTCGGTCCATATTTTTTCTCATTCAGGCTATATTCTTCCGTATATCCCGTCAGCAACTTATAATATATGATGATACCGGTTGTATATGTGTCTTAAGTATTTAAATGTTTAAACTTTGTTTTTAATAACAAAGAGAATAGACTTGTTACTTTGAAATATTATGTCCATCGGTAGAATGCATGTAGACAGTATTACATTTTGTTAATGATATTGCTTTCGAAAAAGAGAATTGTATTGGTAACTTTAAAGTTCTATGTCAAACATAACCATTTGTGTCTTGAACGTTTACCATATTATTAACTATTACGTTTCGAATGAATATATTATAACGTTATTATGAAATTATATTTTTATTAATTAATTTTATTATTAAATCTTGTCTGCGATATCTACCTGTTATCTTTTTTTATCTTTGCTATCAAATTAAATATTTGCTTAGTATGAACTGTATAGAACTGTCCTAAAATGTCCCTGTATCATATAAAAGACATTTTAGGGACTGTTTGTATATTTAACTTAGTTGTATTAAAATATTTGTTATTATGTGAGTTTTGAAAGTGTTTATCAGATTTTCAAAAAACAATTCTTCCTATCAGATTAAGACAAAACTCATTATGACAGTTCTTTGTCAAATCTAATCTAACGTTCCTTCAAGTGAACTAAAACTGTCATGCGTGTATGGCTTATCTTGGCAGAAATGTTGTGTGTTGTGTTAAATGCAAATATAAAGTCACTGATTATGCCGGTGCATTTCCTTGTGTCAGAAAAGTAAATGGAATAATCCTAGCTAATTCATGGTAATGAAAAACAGTGGCATTAATAATGGCTCCTCTACATTTTTGTGCACATTGCCAACTTCTTTATAAATAAAATAATGTTTTAAATAAATATTTACATTTACAGATTTACACATATTAACAATAAATCATGGAATAATTGCTGTTGCCAAACAGAGATCTTCATCTCCTGAACATCCACAAGTTCCAAGTTTTTGTGTGAAATGTTTTCGATTAATGTATTGTGGCGAAACAAAATCACGACAGAGAAACAAAACTTAGCATTGGAAATATTCTTTTAGAAAACACGTTCTTATTTTGTGTCTTACGCTGCTTTGGTTAAGTAATGACCTTCATTAAGAAAAGCTTTGTTAGTGACAGGGTGTATTAAATCGTTAAATGATATAACCAATTCATTTTGAAATTATATTACATAACGGGATGTTTTAACCACCATATGAACAGAGCTGCAGATCTTTCTAAATTCAAATTTTCATCACCACAATGTTACATTTGCCTAAACCGGTGCAAGGGTATGTGGACTGTTCCTTGCACTTTCAAGTACTGTCTATGAACAGGCTCATTCAACTCAAAACGCCAAAACTGAAAATGTTGCATGCTCGGTTTGACCTAGTCTGTTCTTTTACGGCACAAATATGTAGAACCAACTGTCAACGCACTCAAACATAAATTAAATGTACGGAACTGTTTTAACTTCGTAACCATATGCTGGCAAAGTACGGTCAAACCGGTCCATTTCTATATAAAATAATGATAATAAAATGCAGTATCAGTATATCTGTGTGATTCACTGTAATAAGAAACATAAGGACTCACGTTGGTTCTTTTGCATTTCTTGAGCAAATTGCCAAGTTCTTTGTCAATAAATTAATGTTTTAAATAAATATTCTTATTTACTGATTTACACTTATTTACAATAAATTGACAAATAATCACAGATGCTAACCCTGTTATAGGTTACACCGAGACAGAAAGTACAAGTTCCTTATTATGAAACATATTGAATTAAGTCTGGAAAATAGAATCCTCTCGAACGCGATTTAACATAAAATAAATAAGTGGAAATTGCAGACACGGTTCATAACAAACAATTACATATGCGAAATATTTTGACTTTTAGTACAGGTTTCAGCATCATTTCTTCTTTTACATTTAGATATTCGAATTTATAGTATCTTTAATCAATCAAAATTATTCCGAGAATAAAAAAAATAACTTACATTAATACGGACATTAAAACGTTTTAAAGATACTTCGAATAGTCAAACCTGACAATTATTCAAAATTTGAATGTCAAAAAAATGTAAAAAAAAAAAATGAAAAATCTAAATTTCTGAAAAAAAAATTCATTTTTTTTTGTCAACCAGTTGAAGTAGTTCCATTTTGAACTTTTCCCAATATGATGTTAAGATGCCGTCAAATTCAACATAAAAATGTTTTTTGTTTTGTTTTTTGTTTGCTTGTATTTTTAATTATTTTTGGTGACTTAATGATAGAGGTTTATATAGAGAAATAATTTAGAAATATTTCAAATATCTGGGCAAATTAATAGTTGTTCTGAAATTACTTTGAAATTAAATGACTTTGCTGTGATAAAACCCGAGCAGTGTGCCAACTTTGACGTATTAAATCATGCGAAAACAATAGAAACGTATGCACAGAGACAGAAGATATTGAAACTTAATCCTCTCTCTTCTCCACCCCAGAAGCCAGAAGAAAATACCACTTCAAAATAACATTCGACTAACATTCTCTAATAACATGAAAATTAAAAAAAAACATACTAAAAATATAAATAGATTAGTTGATGCATAGCTTACGATGGGCTAATTGTAATTGGAGAGTTGACACGATAGAAAGCTTAATTTGACATCAAGCAATGTTTTTGGGGGGAAAAAACATGTAAAGAAAAATTGTTGTAATGTACACCTGACATTACCATTTACTATTTTCAAAATTATTTCGATTGGAAAAAAATGAAAAATGAAATCCAATTCGTTGCATCGAAAACAAAAACTTTTCTCATTATTTTTTCATTCCGTTCTGTTTCGTTTTGAACTTTTTTCGATATGATGCTATGATACAGTACAATTCAACATAAAATATTACAGGAAAAATCATGGTAAAGTACATTGCCTAACTAGAACTAGCAAATTCATATAATTGATATCCCCTTTCTACCAATCCTCGATTGAAGCTGAATTCATGGTATTTTGTCCCTTAGAAAATTTATAACAATAAACATTCAAGCTGATTTTCATTTTAAAACAACCAACTATATATAAATTATGGGTCAACTCGTATTTTAATCTTTCACAAATGTATTTTTGAAGTACAATCTTTCCAATAATCATGATTCATTGTCGGCTATTAATTCATTGATTTCCACTTATATATGATCACTTTATTGTAACATAAGAGATTATCTCAGCGTTTAAGAACAAGTAGCGTAATATATCAGTTAGCAAGAATTTTATGACTTCCCAAATGTAAACCCCTCACACATTGTTTCTCTTATAGACAGAATGGAGCAACTATATCTAATATGCGTACGTCATATGTGATCTATCATTGATAATTAAACAATAATGGCACGTGATATGTGGGAGTTAACCTTTGGTTAGACGTTCCAGATTCTGTTAAAACTAGTATTAAGACATCCAGGGCTGTGATGTAAAAATAATGTGTAAACATTATGTACTAAGCTTGCGTACAGTCCAAGTCAAGTACATGTATATATTTTCCCCATATTTTATTTCAGATTCTTGATTTAAAGGTAAATTGATAAAAAATAATATACCATTTCTTACAAACACGAAATATTTTTATGTAGCATTTACCTTTTGTTTTATTCACATACATTCACTTTTATATACCTGAGTTAAATAATTTCATTGCAGAAAGTTATTGAACGCTCACTGGATATGTAAAATTTGAATTAGATAATTCACAAACTATAAATCGGAAGCTGCGAACATTATTTCATGTCATGTTAAAGTGGTCCTTTGGTTAAAAACAAAATACCACTTTTTAAACGAGGCTATGTATTCATGCTGTGTTTACCTTAAGTGTGTAAAGTTTTAAACATGACATATCTACCCTGTGTGCACTCAAAACATGTTTTTTTAATTACATATAAGTTGTGTGACAATTGTCAATATTTCAAATTATTAGATTTGTGAATAGTATCTTTAATGTTGATGCAAGATTCAAACGTGTTGTTAATCTTAAATTTCAGACAAAAATATTACCAACTCTTAAACATTTGGTGACATAATAAATCTAAATAAAATTGGCAATACTTCTTTGTTAATATGTATTTTCGTTTTTTTTTTTACAAAACAAACATGATGTTATTTTGTTCTTGTATGTAAATTATATATTTGATATTCAGCATTTTAAGTAAAATAACACAAGATCAATATACAAACAGTCAAATAAATTATAAGTTCTACATAAATCGGTCATAAAAACGACCAACTGTATGTCACAATTAATTGTACTATGTTTAGACAGCTGGATAGCACGTTAATTTTGAGGAATTAACACATGCACTGGTATTATGGGTACGGATTTACTATCAATACAGGAAAAAAACGGATTACTCTGTAGATTAACTGAATTCTTCAATAAGCAGTAAAACAAGATAAAAGATGTGAAAACATGCATTTATATAAAAGAGTACACAGGAACAGGACGTAACATATGTTTTACTGAAAGTTAGGCTATGCAAAGTTTTACCTCATTTTTATGTGACACCTACACTATGAAACATTTATACTAAGCGGCAAATTCACGACAACTGGAACATGTGTTATACTAAATTGTATCTATGTATATACTTAAGTAAAACATCTTTATTCCTTTTTTTCTTATTAAAAGAAATTTGATAGTTTATTAAACCATTAAGGGATTTTTAGTTTATTCTGTAATTGTGAAAAGCACACGTGCTGATTATCCATGGAAGTTCGTGTTTTTAGTTTATTTTATGATTGTAAAAATTACACATGTTCATTATCCATGCACCTTCGTATGTTCATTAGAAAATTATGAAATAATGTGTACAAGAAATAGTCAAACATACGTTTGTCATACATTGAAATCATTCACGTTTCCCTGCACTATTCCATGTTGTTTTCGTCATTGTTTTACCTAATACTAGTGTATCATGCTATATTAAAATATGACAATGTTGTACACAACATAAATCCAAATAATTATCTGATGACTCATTTGTTGACATTGAAAAACCTCATAAACTGTCATCATTGTTTATTGTACCTGTACCACTCAGGTAAACATACATCTGGCGTCACTTAAACGCTTGCTTTTACATGTTTCTTAGAATGTCCGATGTAATTAAAACAACAAATTAGCAACTAATTGAAAGAAATTAAGGTTAAGGTGAAAAAGGCAGTCTGTATTTACGTTTATTTTTCTGTTGTACTACGTGCATTGCTTGTTTATATGGAACGTCGGTGGTTCTACTCAGATGCTTGTTTGTGCTTGAAATGATGCACGGACGGACAATTGAGGTCTTCCCTCACCAGCAAAAGCTGGAAAGTCGCCATATGACTTACACTGTGTTGGTGCGACGTAAAAACTCTACAACCACAATAACAACAAATACATCTTCATAAAGTATTAAGTACCGTATAAGTGGTTTTTTCTGCGGGCTCCAAATTCTGCGGTTTTTCCAAATTTTTGCATGTTCGTATTTCTGCTGACTTTATTTCTGCGGCGCATCTTTTGGACAAAACGTGATTTTATGTCTGCGGCTCATCTTATCAAAGTCTAAGTCACATTACTCTACCTATTTTATTTGCATGTACACATTTGCATTAAAATTTTGTTTATCGTCGTCACCGCAAAACTATATAGTAATTACAAACAATTATATTGTTAGTAATTACAAACAATTATATTGTTTGCTTGCAAACAAATATAATGCGCAATAATACACAGTATGCATCTTTTGATCTGCGTAAAATGACGTGTGAAAAATATACCAACCCGATAGTATCTTTAATTAAATAAATTTTATAGAAGTTCATCGTAAATCAGACAACAATTAATGCATACGACGATTATTTAGCAGTACAGGGGTTAAAATGGTTTTAATGATTTAGTGGTAAAAAAAACCTTATAGCGAACAAGCAAACACTATGTTGTTTAAATATCTTTATTCATAAGTTTGCATAATTAACAATAGGTACATCCTTACGAGCACATACTACATACTTGGCTTAAAGCAATTTTATATAACTCGATAACCCGCTAACCGTTATATATATTTATCATAGGTTAAAGTAAATCATCTAGTTTTAGTGAGTATCACCCTTTAAGGTTGTAGTATTTATGGTATTCAGTTTTTGCACGGATTTTCCGTGCGTGTAAAGTATTGATAATCGTTGTTAAGATTTTTCCTCATTCGAAGTCTTTGCATTGTGCAGTAAACATATACATTACGATATCATAAATGGCTGAATCAGAAGATAGAATTAGAGATAGTTCGTCCTTCAGTGATAGAAATGGGAATACAGATGGCTCTGTAGATGAATCTTCCATTGAGCAATTTGGTTTGATGCGCTCTTATTTCGACCAGCATTTCAAGTCATTGAAAAGAGAATTGAGAGAAGAATTACACTCTTCTTCGACTTCCACACTAAAGCGTTTCAAGGACGTTTCGTCATCCAAGGACTTCAAGTATCGAAGTAACAAGAAACAGTTTGTTTTCAATCTTGACGTTATTGAGGGTTTGGACGACATTAAAGAGGCTACTAAAAGGGGCGAGCAGAATAAAGTCTTAGAATTATCTGAAGCCCTGAGAAAGAAGGTATTTCATAGAAATAAGCTTATCAGAATTGCTGATAAATCTGCAGGCGGCTGGGACACAGTCAAAGAGTACGAGTCAGACGACCTAGCCAGTGACAGTGACGATGATAAACGTCTTAAAAGGGCAGAGAGCAGGGCGCTTGCCAAACTTAAATCTAAGCAGCCGCGGAAGCCTGCCAGCGCTACACCTAGCCCAGGGTTTGCTGATCTTAGTGGGTCTTCTACTTCCACTGGTGTTCCTCCTTCAAATACCAACTTCATGCCTAATTTTCGTGGCTCACGACGCTTCAACAGGGTTATCCAATGTTTTTCATGTGGCGGATGGGGGCATACCCGACCGGATTGTCCCTTTCAATATTCTGGACCAGGTGTCGCCTCAACTTCCGTTTCCGGAACCTTGGGTTCCCCTTGGCAATTCGGACAACAACAACAACAACCTCAAGTCCCGCAGTTCATGCAGCTCAAGCAAGATCAGCAGTCAAAGGCCGCCATTTCAAAGCAGTGATGAGAAAGATGAGTATTCATATCTAGATATGATTTACAATAATGATAAAGACTTTAAAAACATTTTGTTACAAAACAGATATTTTGAATATCAAAATTTATCCAGTCAAAATAGTATTAATAAATGTAGCGATCTTTCTAATGTTAAAGGTAGATTGCGTGATCATTATAGATTTTGGGAAGATACCTTAAAGGCACCTGCTTTTATTTTGGATGTAATAAAGAACGGCTACAAAATTCCGTTTTTAGAAGTTCCAAAAAGTTATTTCATGAAAAATAATAAGTCCGCTCTTAAACATTCAAAATTTGTCTCTGAAGCCGTGGCAAAATTAGTGAGTTCCGGTTCTGTCTTGAAAGTTAGTTTTGTGCCTTATATTGTTAGTCCTTTATCTGTAGCTGAAAATAGCCAAGGTAAAAAACGTCTTATTTTGGATTTAAGTGTTTTAAACAAATATGTTTGGAAAGAACATTTTAAATTTGAAGACTGGAAAGTTGCATATGAATATCTTTATAAAGACGGATTTATGTTTAAATTTGATATAACTTCTGCTTACCATCACATTGATATATCCACTACTCATCAGTGTTTTTTAGGTTTTTCTTGGTCAGAGAACAATGTTAAAAACTATTACGTTTTCACTGTTTTACCATTTGGTCTTTCACCGTCCCCCTTTATTTTTACCAAATGTTTGAGATATATTGTTAAATACATCCGGGAAAATGGGGTCAGGTTAGATTTATTTCTAGATGATGGCTGGGGTGTAAATAAAAATTATTTACTGACCTTAAAAGATGCTGAATTTGTTAAATCAGTGCTTTTACAGGCTGGTTTTGTTTTGAATTTGCAAAAGTCAGTTTTGGTTCCCACTCAAATTCTTGAATGGTTAGGTATAGTCTGGAATTTGCAAGAAAATACTATCAGTATCCCTAGCAGACGATTAGTCAGTGTTGTAGATCTTCTGCATGCTTATTCAGTAAAAATACCTTTTTTGACTGTTAGAGAAATCGCTAGAATAACAGGGAAGATTGTCTCAATGATGCCAGTTATAGGGAATGTTTGCGAACTGATGACAAAAAAATCTTCACAGAGCTATAGAATCTAGGTCATCTTGGGATTCGGTTTTAAATATTTCATTTTTCACTGGTTGTTTTCAAGAGCTTCATTTCTGGGAAAATCAGTTCAAGGAAACACCTGTGAAGTATCTCTTTACTCACAATGGGTCAGATTCTGTTACTATATTTTCAGATGCAAGTAGTAAGGCATGTGGGGCTTTTATCAAAGGCGAAAATGATCAAGTCTGTCATAAAAATTGGTCGATTAATGAACAAAAAGAAAGTTCTACCTGGAGAGAACTGTCTGCGTTATTATTTTCAATTGAAAGTTTCATGCCTAAACTAAAAGACAAGCAAGTGCTTCTTTGTACAGATAATCAAAATTGTGTACGAATTGTAGAAAACGGAAGTACAAAATCTCGTTTGCACGAGATTTCTATTAAAATATTTAATCTATGTTTGAAAGAAAATATTTCGTTGTTAACTGAATGGGTTCCAAGGAGCCAAAACGAAATTGCAGACTGTATTAGCAAATTTTGTGATGTAGATGACTGGGGAGTTTCCGATGATTTTTTCTGTTTCATGGATGATTTATGGGGCACTCATACTGTTGACAGATTTGCCAATCATTACAACAATAAAATACTTCGATTTAATTCTAGGTTTTGGGTCCCTGAAACAGAGGCAATGAATGCCTTCTCCTGTTCTTGGGCTGGGGAAAATAATTGGCTTGTGCCCCCTATAAGTATTGCTCCACAGGTTATAAATTACTTGGAGAAGTGCAAAGCTAAAGGAACTTTAATTATTCCAAATTGGCCTTCGGCGCCGTTTTGGCCAATGTTGTTTGGAGACAACAGTATTAAGAAAGCTCATATTCTTGATATTTTAATGTTTTCATCCGGGCAGAATATTTTTGTTCAATATTTAAACAAGAACACGATTTTTGGTCCGGATTTCCATAGTAAAGTCCTTGCTATTAGGCTCGATTGTACCAATAATGATGTTTAATATGTTGTCGATTTTCGCCGACCTGACGGCGTTGATAGAATTTTCCGCCGACCTGACGGTGTAAAGTTGTTGCCGACCTGACGGCTTTATTTAGTTAATGCCGACTGAACTGTTTTAGTTGTTTTTTGATGACCTGGCGGTCTATTCATATTTTTTTTGCCGACCTGACGGCGTAGAGATTATTTTTATCGCCGACCTGACGGCGTAAAGCTTATATTTATCGCCGACCTGACGGCGTTAATAAATTTGCCGACCTATTGGCGTTATTAAGTCAACTTCTATAATTTGTTATATATTTTTCATGTTTGTGTTTATTTTACATATTTAAAACATATATATGTAATGATATTAATATGAGTATTTATTATATTTCATTCTCTTCTTATACGTTTTGCAGATCTAATTGCACTGAAGTTAGAGACAAGGAATTACCAGAATCCGGAGTTGTCTTTCCTGGCTGATCGTGTTCCAGATATAGTTCTTCAATCTAAAGCACCTAATACCAGTAAAAAGTATCAAAGAACTTTTCAAGCATGGAGTCGTTGGGCATCTAAATTCAGAATTTCACCACTTCCGGCTTCGGAATCTGATGTCTGCCTTTATTTGGTTTCGTTAATTCAAAAAGGTAAATCTTTCTCAAGCGTTGACGAGGCATTTTATGGAATAAAATGGGCTCATGAATTAGCAGGCTTTTCGAACAATCCGTGTACGTCGTTCTACGTTACTTCAGTCAGGGAAGCAGCTCATAGGATTCTTGGTCATTCTGTTACCAAAAAGGAACCGATCTCTCCTGATGTGTTAAGACAATTAGTCTGTGCCTTTGGTTGTTTAAATGCTAATCTTTTTCAGTTGAGAAATTTAACTATGTGTTTATTGTCATATGCTGGTTTTTTAAGGTTTTCAGAACTTGTTAATATTAAGCGGTCAGATATATGTTTCTATACAGATCATGTTGAAGTTTTTATTGTTCAAAGTAAAACTGATGTTTATAGGGATGGCGATCGTTGTTTGATTGCAAAAACGGGTTGCGATACTTGCCCAGTTAATATGTTGCAAAGATACATCAATAGCGCAAAAATTAGAGATGATTCTAATGAATATATTTTTCGTGCGCTTACTTTTTGTAAAAAATATAATTGCTACAAATTAAGAGGGTCTAAATCGTTATCTTACAGTCGAGCTAGAGAGATTTTGCTTAACATGCTAGAGTCAATTGGTTTAAACAAACAGCTTTTTGGGCTGCATAGTTTAAGATCTGGTGGTGCCACGACAGCCGCTAATATGGGTATTCCTGATCGTTTATTTAAGCGGCATGGTCGATGGAAAAGTGATCGAGCTAAAGATGGCTATGTTAAAGATGATATTGATAAAAGATTACTTGTTTCGAAATCTTTGGGAATTTAATCATTTGTCTAGCATTTCAATGCAATGCTTTATAAATTATTATTTTATGACCGTTCTTTGTTGGTCGATATATTATTGTATAACACAATGCACAAGACAATTCCTAAATAGCATTTTGTGTTTTGTTATCTTTTCTCAGAGTTGATTTACCTTATTAGATGGTAAATGATTTATTTCCGGTTGAGAGAAACGAATTAGGAAATAAATATATTTATCATAGGTTAAAGTAAATCATCTAGTTTTAGTGAGTATCACCCTTTAAGGTTGTAGTATTTATGGTATTCAGTTTTTGCACGGATTTTCCGTGCGTGTAAAGTATTGATAATCGTTGTTAAGATTTTTTCCTCATTCGAAGTCTTTGCATTTTGCAGATAACATATACATTACGTTTCCCAGCCCACCCACCCGTTTTTAAGCATAAAGGATTTTTTATGTTTATTTTGAAAGAAAATGATATTTATTCGTTGTTTAGAAAGGGCAATCTTGAATATATCAGTGTTTCTATTACAGTTTTTAGGGCATGTTAAAAGTTCATTTCCTGACGATGTTAATTTATTGGTTTTTTACTTTATGGAAAGAATATCAGGACGCTAATATTAAAGTTTATCAGTAACAAAATTTATGAAAGCATTTCTGTGGCTTACTGGGCCTTTAATTATTTTTCAGGTTTTTATTTTACAAATATGCTGTAGATTTTTTGATTTCTATATTATTTTGTTTAAATGCTCTCATAAACATTTGTTTTTCTCTGCAGCAATCGTTTTGTTGAAAGCTCAATTAATATAATATATCCTTTAAGTGATACAAAATCTTTCTTTATGATTTACTTGTCATAAACATAAGAATTTTACAACCTTATGCTACTTTATTGTTCAAAATATTGTGAATGGATTGTACTGCTGATAAATGATAATAATGTATATACATGTATGCTTGTTTGATAAGTTTATCATGAAATTATTTAGTTGAATTTGATATACAAAATTTGTGTTCGATATGATATTGTATAACACAATGCACAAGACAATTCCTAAATAGCATTTTGTGTTTTGTTATCTTTTCTCACAGTTGATTTACCTTATTAGATGGTAAATAATTTATTTCCGGTTGAGAGAAACGAATTAGGAAATAAAATCCGTTAGTCGTTATTACTTTGGAGAAAACAGGTCATAATGTAGGACACATATCGTTAAAAACATGCAGAAATATCCTGCGACGTTTATTTCTGCGGTGCTTAAACTGACCGCAGAAAACACAGAAAAAAGTCACCGCAGAAAAAAACCACTTATACGGTATTCCTTTCGTTATAGAATGCTCCATGGAGTTATCATTGTATACGTGCATACATTTCGTTAGGTAATAATTCATCTAGTATAAGGTGTAGCATTCAGAAGGCAGTGTCTAGACGCGGGCACATATGGCTCATGCAATTCTTTAACCGAGCTGACAGTATCAAAAGAATCTGTACAACATCTGGAGCAGACACATATTTCACTGCAGACCATTACGCAACATTTGAGCTTATCCATGTCTTGCCAATAATGAAGTTAATCTATAAATAACCTCTAATTTTTGCTACTCCCCGCTCATAAATAAATGATACTGTGCAACCTAAACGTCATTAATCATCTTTACATTTGCCAAGATTGTCTTTTTATTTCTTGTCTTGATCTTTTGCACTATAGAATTTCATCTTTTTTATCTTTATTTTTTGGGAATATTGCGGGTATTCATTACGTTTATTGGAGTATCTATAAAAAGAATCGTCCAGCTGACTAGATTGTGTTTACGTACATTATCCATCCGATGTCCCGGAGTAATATATAATACAACATAGCAGCCCTTAAACTGCCACCCAATGTTTGACAAGATATACGTGTCGTTTTACCTTGGGTTTTGATTTCTTTAAATTATTTCTCATTTTGAGTCTACATGAACGTATTCCAACAGATGATGCTCCACACAAGAATAATAATGATGCAATAGAAATTGTTTGATATATTTCATTTATTTTTCTAGAAATAAAAATAGTCATATGCAAAATGCCTCCGTCAAATTTTAATTCAACATTTTAACCTTTTTTAGAAGAGCCAACTGATGCTGTTTATCATATCTACTTACACACTACTTTTGAGCAGACATCCCTGAAAATATAAATAGTCCACATATACTTAAGTGAAAATAATAACTAATTTAAAAACAACTCAAGCTTAAAAACCACAAAGCCAAATCAAATTACTTCATCGATGCACAGAAAATCTAGTACATTTGATAAAGCTAGCGGATTAATGTCAAATATTTAAGATAAAATTGTAATTACTTTCCATAAAAAGAAGAATGAACACTATTTAAATGATATGCACGTCAGTCAAAAGACGTTTTTTATATCCTTGAAACACTTAATATATCTTTATCATGAACCGAGATATAAAATAGCATGTGTTTGTAGTGGTAACATGCACAGAGTACCTAATGCACTGGAATGACGAAAAAAAATTATCTTCCGCAACATTGCATACCTTCATTATTGTCTCCTTCCTTTATTAAAAAGGAATGTGATAGAACGAGCTTTTTAGTTTGTATTTTCATTTCCAGAATTTAGAAAATTGATAACATTTATAGTTATTTGATAAGATTATCAATCATTCTTATCTTTTCAGGGTACGGTCATGTGGCTCCAAAGACAGATGAAGGTCGAATAATGACAATAGCATATGCAGTATTAGGAATCCCGTTAACACTGTTGTGCCTTACTAACATTGGTGACCTCATGGCACATGGATTTAGATCGCTTTACGGCAAAGTGTGTTGTGGTCTGTGTTGCATATTATTCCGCCCTCGAAGACGACGCCGAATGGATCCTGAGAAAGGACTTTCCGGGGCTGAAGAGCGCATGATAATGCAAGAAAATGAAAAATCAGGGGAAGTAGTTCATGTACCTACCTCCGTGTGTTTATTACTTATGTCTTCATACATCATGCTAGGAACTTTATTGTTTGCGGAGTGGGAAAATTGGGATATGGTAACAGGGACTTATTTCTGTTTCATCACTCTGAGCACTATTGGTTTTGGAGATGTCGTACCAGGAATGAACCAAACAGACTGGGATCAACAAGAGAAACTAGTGTCATGTGCCTTATATCTTGTGTTTGGCTTATCATTAATTGCGATGTGTTTCAATTTAGTGCAAGAAGACGTGAAAGCTAAATGTAAATGGCTTGGGATGAAACTAGGAATAATTGATAAGCCAGTTAGTTCAGTTTGATACGTGAATAATAAATAATTTATTCTCCTTTAAATCAACAGGATATAAAGTATTAATTAAGTTCTTAATTAATATGATTAATAATGTTATAAAAGGAAGACTGTTTGCATAGTTTACGCAATTCCATTGTTAAATCATGACGTATTGTTCTTTGTTAACATTCTTTTCCCCAAATTCCTTGGCACAAAATCGAAATTCATATCTTATCAATAACCCATTAAAACTAGAATATATGAATATAGTGAACAATTAAGATTTGAATATCTTGAAAATTCGGATATTAAATAGAGGAATAGATATTTAAAAATACCTGTCTCAGCATCAATTCTTTTATCTTATGACACCGGAGATAAAGTTAAACGAATGCGTTAAACTTAATTCTTTTAATGTTTTTGCCTCATTATAAGACACGAATTTCATTTGGAATGTCATCAAGAAAGTATCACATTAAGTTTTATTTTCAACGCTAACTATATATATATATGCCTGACGTACTTGTACAAGTATCTAGGAAATAGACGTCTTCGGAACTAAAATATCTGAAGGGTTTGGCGAGGTCAAACCTTCAATTTTATGATAATCATGTATTTTAAATTAAATCTGATCCCGAACATGCATTAATTACTTTGAATAGTATTACTGAATATATTTTAATTGCTTTTTTCAAATGGTAGATACTTAGAACTCTTTAAACTTTATTTCGTTATCAATTTAGCATTTTAATGTTTTCATCCGTTTTCATATTTGAGATATGTAAAATATTACTTGAGGGTATATAATTTTATTCGGTATTTAATTATATAAATGTGCCCTGTCTATAATAAAATACTCTGTTTACATTTAACTAAAAGCAGTGGTAGAAACGAGTATACACTTCAATTGTGAACTAATTTCTAACACATTTCCTTTCTGTGCCGACTTTTATGTCCCTAACCCCATTTACAAACAATAAGCGCCATGCTTCTGAGAAATTTATAGATAACAGTCAACTTTATGTAATAAGCAAACAGTTTGTACTTATACAATTGTTTAATATTAAATGTGTTTAACTTAATCGGCTGTCTGGCATGCAATGGCTAGCCTACAGCAAGTCAATGGTTTTATTCCGTTGGCCTCTCGTGCGTGAAATAATGCAAAAAGTTGCATCCCTGAGGTCTTCATTCACCTTAAAAGCCAGTAAACCAGCGTTTGGCCTTTACAATGTATGAAAAGCAAATTTAACAAAGCAAACTAATCGCAAAGTTTTCTTTTTCCACTGTGTGTATCTCCTGTAAATAAAGTTGGTATATCTCATCAAACTATAGTACCACATTTTCCCAACTTGCAAAGTTGCCAATATAACAAATTTAATAAAGATAAAATATCACTTTTTATCTGAAAGAATTTTGAAAAACCTCATACTGACAATTAAAATAAAGAAATCTGTCTGATTATACCTCGCAGAGAAAAGGATTTCAAGCAGTCGTGATTAATTTTTTTCAAGAGAAACAGAATCTTATATCCACATGAAATAATAACACTGCTCAATTGGAAAAGTTTTATCTTTTATTTACTCGTGACTAAAATAGTAATCTTACCTAGATGTTTTAAGCTTTTGCTTAAATACTGTACAGGTTAGCCGAATAAAACTATCTAGAAATGTAATGAAATATTTATATCAATTTGCTTATCTGTGAACATCATTAAGTTCTTAACTTTTTCCGGCACTAAAAAACTATGACATTAGTTCTTTCTTAACCAAGATCTTTCAAATCTTTGATATTTGCCTTACTTTAAGCGCAAGTGTGAGGTTTACGTAATATATTTACGTATGCCTTGACATGAAAAAAGTGAGTGAATAATAACAGTTAATAGAAAGCTATGGCATAAAATGTTGCATTTGTGTCAATTACTGATTAAATGAATGATATTTGAAAAGTCGGGTACAAAACATTATATATAAACGTTTCGCTATAATTACGTAGTGCTTCTAGGATGATTTTGTTCTGTTTGTTTCTGTGTTTTTTTATTATTTGTTTGCTTGTCCGCTTGCCTTTAATGGTTGGGTTTGTTTGTTGCTGTTCTGTTTTAACTTGTGAAAGACAAGTGATCTTTGTCACAGACAACTATACTTAACATGAATTGCAATCAAAATGTACGTGAGCAGAGAGCCATGCTATTTATTATTGAAAGTTCAATATGATTTAAAATATTTGGAATGTTATTTTTCCTTTATAAAGGCCCATTATGCTACAGAAATGATTTGAATTTTGTTTTCCTGAATCCTTATATTCTGTATGTCCTGTTATAGTTTCCAAATAGATACTAATTAGTCAATTACCTGAAACTTTTTGTGTATGTCGCTTTTTTTGGCATTCAGTACAGTTTTGGTGATTTAATACTCTTAATGGAAGTCATAATAATACTTTGTTTACAATTTGCTAATTTTAACTAATAATGCACATTTAGCGCTTCTTTTGTCTAGATATAAACATCTAACATACATAACTCCACTATTCCAGCATTATAAAACTCACGTTTGTCCTTTCTGAAGGAGTTTTTTTTTCCAGAGGCATAATGTGCCTTTAATATTGAATTTACAGGCTCTATTATCTCCATGAGTTGTAAATATTACTGACGCATTCAACACTTTTTACTATCAGGGCATAAGTGTACTATAACAATAATAAAATAATTTTCAAATAGCATGATATTATGAAGATATTTGTTTATTTTATTCAAAGCTGCATGTCTCCAGATGAGCCAAAACATTTCAAGAAAAATAGCTTTGAGAAAAATGAACACATGTTTTAAGAAAAGTAAAACTATTCACAGTTCAAGTAATGATTTGCATGTGGTATGCGGTGAATGACTGTTATAACGTATAGCATTTGGTATATATTTGGTGATTGTTTTGAAAATCATTTTTATTTGACTTTTGGGTTTAACCTTAAATCATATTTTGTGTTGAATCAGTAAAAATTAGATATATGCTAAGGTGGCGTAAATTGAATATAGGTTAAAGTATATATAAATGTCATTTTTGGCTTCCCTTTAGTCAAAGCAATTAAACGTAAATCAAGACATTTTGGAGATAACAAATCCTGTTATTATTTGTATTAAAATCAAAGGAGCACCGCTAACGTCAAAACGATTTGATATTCTTACATGGATCAAGTAAATCACGTAAAATGAAACAAACTGCAAAGGATAATGTTAAAATATACCCAGAATTAATATATATTTAACCGTTGTTTCTTTTGCGATACTTAGCCAGATCTGAGTGGCTCATTTTAAAAAAAAACTGGATGAGGGAAGAATCTGCAGGTTTGACACACAATGGTGGTCCAGATCGTTTAAAAGAGAAAATAAATCTTGGTAAAATATTTTAAGTCCCGTCATGTATAAAGACCTAAGGCCGTTTTTATTCTCTTCGATTGTGAATTTTTTAATGTTTCTTAAACTATCAACATTAACCTAAAAAATATGCAACGGTGCGTTTTGAACAAGATATAATGTTTTTTGGCATTCACTGTGGGTGGTTCTTCTTCTTTTTCCAGTTCAAGGCAACAAAAATTATCTGAGAATGCAGGACGAATGCTTCATAATAAATTTCCTGTATTTTCATTTTCCCTGATCGAACAAAATGTGCTTAAATTGCGTTCAAAGGACGTAACATATAAAAGTCGCGTTTTTGACAGATATTACAAAAATTGAAAGCATAAGGACTTGGTTACAGTAAGTTATGTTTACCGTTATCAAAAGCAGATTTTATTGCTAAAGTTAAAAGAAAACTATTATCAATTTCAGTGTACATCACGATTTCTAGCCCATTAGAAATTATCATTTACCAACGAACAATCCGTTAGCAGCAAAAGGCATACCACTGCGATAATCATTTTATTTGTTGTTTGATATTTAACATCCTCCATCTATTTTGTACTATTTGGTTGAATGGCATAATAATTTGAGAATTATTTGGAGGATTGCTAGAAGGCTCAATAGAGTATGTCAAATTCAATCCAGATTAGTTTGTGAAAATGTACAGCTGTTTCAAAAAGATGATCATTAGTAAAAGTACTATTTTGCCGTCAATATTTAACACATAGCGCACAAAATTTCTTAAAATACTTGGTAATTGTTACAAGCATTTTCACATAAAAAGATATATTTAACAAACTTTTCGGATTGTTCTCATTTTAATAAATTATGATGATAAAGATTTGAACCGAGGTGTGTGCCATTTTACAAAGAAATGACGATAATGTCACTTGGTATGGGCAAACTAATCATGGAACTTTCAATGTGACACTGTAAAACATTTATTTTTCAATATAATCTTTTGCAAAACCTAATGATCATTGCTTAATACATTGTATTTATTTGGTTTATGTGTCCTTCACATTGTTTATTGTAGGCTGTCTAACGTTAGGTCACTTTATAAAGATTTCTTGTTTACTAGTGAGTTTTTACACTGTCGGCTTGGACAATAAAGAATGCTCAACTAGCTTGGACAATAAAGTATAACTCAAATGAATTCAAATCTAAGTATATGCACGCAATTTAATAAAGTCTCAAAAGCATGTGATAAAGATGGCGACATGGATTAAAGTAAAGCATCGTTTTGCTTGCCATGACGTATATATTTGAATAGTGTCTGCATTATTATGGAAACATAATTGTCCGTTTAAGTACATTTTGTTCAGTCATCTCTCGAAGCAAAATAAATCTTAAAAAAGTGTTTTATGATTTATGATTACTTTCGACAATTCTTTATCTTTATATATATATTATTTGTATTATGTTTTGTTTTTGTTTTAAATGTTACAAATTTTATTAATCAGATAATTATATTAATTTAATAATACAAACCCCTTAATAAATTTCTCAAATGATATATCATTAATTGGAATTCTTTATATTTTACAACTACGAATTAGCAACGTAATTTATTCTAATAATTATTATGATCAGAACAGAATCTTATATCCACATGAAATAATAACACTGCTCCATAGGAAAAGTTTTATCTTTTATTTACTCGTGACTAAAATAGTAATCTTACCTAGATGCTCAAAGCTTTTGCTTAAATACTGTACAGGTTAGCCGAATAAAACTATCTAGAAATGTAATGATATATTTATATCAATTTGCTTATCTGTGAACATCATTAAGTTCTTTACTTTTTCCGGCACTAAAAAACTATGACATAAGTTCTTTCTTAACCAAGATCTTTCAAATCTTTGATATTTGCCTTACTTATAGCGCAAAGGTGAGATTTATGTAATATATTTACGTATGCCTAGACATGAAAAATAGCGAGTGAATAATAACAGTTTATAAAAAGCTATGGCATTAAATGTTGCATTTGTGTCAATTGCTGATTAAATGATATTTGAAAAGACTGGTACAAACCTGTTTGTATAAACGTTTCGCTATAATTTTGTAGTGCTTCTTGATGTCTTTGTTCTCAAAATTTCTGTAAGTTGGTTTGTTTATGTTTCTGTATGTTGCTTGTTTACTTGTCTTTAATTGTTGAGTTTGTTTGACAATGTTTCTGTTGTTTTTTTTAAATTTGTGATAGACTCATAATCCTTTTGTCCCTTTTAAAAGGCCCATTATGCTCCAGAAATGATTTTTTATTTTGTTTTCTTAAATCGTTTTATTTTTTTGTGTCTAAAAGAACACTTATTGGCCAATAACCTGAAACATCTTTTGTGTCTGTTGCTTTTTTTCGGCATTCAGTACAGTTATAGTGATTTAATACTCCTAATGGAAGTCAAAATACTACTTTGTTTACAATTTGCTAATTTTAACAAATAAATGCATATTTAGCGCTACTTTTGTCAAGGTATAAACATCTAACATACATAAAACCACTATTCAAGCATTATAAAACTCATAATTGTCCTTTCTGAAAGAGGTTAAAAAATTTTTTTTCAGTGGCAAAGTGTGCCTTTAATATTGAATTTACAGGCCTTATTATCCTCATGAGCTGTAAATATGACTGACGCATTCAACACTTTTAACTATGGAAATGGCATTAGTGCACTTTAACAATAATGAAATATTTTTCAAATAGCATGATATTATGAAGATATTTGTTAATCTTATTCAAAGTTGCATGTCTCCAGATGAGCCAAAACATTTCAAGGCAAGTAGCTTTGAGAAAAATGAACAAATGTTCTAAGAAAAGTAAAAATATTCACAGTTATAGTAATGATCTGCATGCTATATAAAATGTATGACTGTTTTAACGTATAGAAATGGGTATATATCGGCCATGTGATTGATTTGAAAACTATTCTGTTTGACTTTTGGGTTTGTTGAATCGGAAAAAAATTAATACATGCTAAGACTTCGTGAATCGAATATAGGTTTATGTATATATAAATGTCATTTTGGACTTCTCTTTAGTCTTAGCAATAAAACGTAACTCAGTAAATGCTAGAGATAACAAATCCTGTCATTATTTGTATTAAAACTTAAAGGTCAAAATGCTAAAAACACAAGATTTGAAATTCTTACATGGATACGTTTGATACACATTAGTGGTCCAGATCGTTTCAAAGAGAACAAAAATCTTGGTAAAATATTTTAAGTCCCGTCATGTTAAAAGAACTTAGGACTTTTAAAATTCACTATTTTAATGTTTCTTAAACTATAAAACATTTACCTACATAATTATTTTATTTATCTTGAGGCATGCTAATTAACGATACCTAACCCATGAATAGTGAAAGGTCAAGCTAACAAAGAAAAAAAACTGTTTTATTCCTTGTTTATTAATGCTTGAGATTTATCAGTTTCTTATTATTTAAAATCATGATATATCTTTCACTAGCTGCATGCGCTTGTGTATTGTATTTGAAATAAGATATGGCACACCTATAAACAAAAAAATACAACGATGCGTTTTGAACAAGATATTGAACATGTTTTGACTTCACCGTGGGTGGTTCTTCTTCTCTTTCCAGTTCAAGGCAACAAAAAATAATCTTAGAATGCAGAAAGAATGCTTTGAAATTAATTTCCTATATTTTCATTCTTCCCGATCGAACAAAATGTGCTTAAATTGAGTTCAAATGACGAAGCTACAGTGTCCCGTTAGGGCCATCGCCGCAGATAAATGTTACTATGTAACAACAATAACACAATACTATTATGATTAAATGTCAAAAACACAATACCAGGATGGTGAAAATATGAAACATAGATGGTGAAAACACGAAATTATGATGGTAAAAACGCAAAATATATCTTCATATATTTGTATTATTTTTGTTTTCAAAAGAGATTAAAACAATTATATTTGATATATTTTGCATGTAACAGATATTATTATTAATAATCATTTTAAGATATGTAAATACAATTCCCTTAATTAATTTCTCAAATGATATCACATTAAATGGAATTATTGATATTTAACTTCTACGAAATAACAATTATTTTTTTTTAAGTTTTAATGTATGTATATCTAACAATTATGTTTGAATTATGGGAATTCTCTAGGAAGCATTTATGATTTAATGGATTTGAACTTGATATAATCTATGTGTTTCTCCCGATAAAGTTAATTTGAAATCTTTTTTAATTTTCAATTTAATGCTTGCGTTTCAAATACAGTTCTAAAATTACTTCTTGGCAGGAATTTAGTTCAAATTTTGAATGATGTTAAACAATAGCCTGTCGAATGGCAAGCTAAACCGGTTGACCCTTGAATGAACCAGTTGCAAATCATCCTAATGTTCCGCGCGTGTTCTCTCCTCCTCGTGTTTTAATTTCTGTTTTAAGTATTTGTGTGGCTTCAGAAAGATGCCACTAGCATCTGTACTGTTGAATAATCTTTTCAACTATATATATATTTTCTTTAATTTTATGCATACGGAAATACTTCAAAAATAAATATTTCTTGCATAGACATATGAGTCGCGTGTCATACAACAACGTCATTTTAGCGCATTTTATGAATGAACCGCGTCAAAATGATATCATATTAGAAGGGAACTATGTGCTAAGGATGACATCATTTCGTCGTTCTTATTAAAGTTGTAAATTCATACGTTATTTAAAGAAAATAGTTATGGATGAAATGACATTTATTTCCATGAACAAATATCTTATTGAGGTAAACCATTTTTAAAAATAAAATAATATGGTAGAATATGCAAGAAAGAAGTACTTGTATCTGACATACGTTTGCTGTTCAAATCGGAATATCCATCCCTCTGGAACCCATCCATTTGCGGTAACTCGGCAAGCCTCATTACCGTCCAATGAAAGGGTCCCCTAGTGACAGATATTCTGATCTGAACAGCAAAATGTGACATATATTATTCATCTGTGTGCAGTAAACTACAAACTGTATAACACATCTAATTAATATTTTTCAACATGGGTAGGATTGCTTTGCCTCTAATGATATAAGAATAACATATTTGAGTGTTCTTTGAAACAACTGCAATGCATGTTTAATTCAATCAAAACACATATTACAACGTTTCCACTTTGTTATTTATAGATTAATTTATTTGAAGTTGTCTTTCTTCTTGTTGTTTGTTTTTGTCCTCATTTCGCTATCCCTTTTCTTTTCGATTTTAAATCGAGCAAAGGAAAAGTTTCACTTATAGAAACGAATTATGATACAAGATTTTTATTTCATTTATGATTTTAATGAATGTGAATGTACAACTAACTATACCTATTTAAACTTCTATAAAATTGGATTATTTGTAATACGATAGTTTTGTAAGTCCTTTGAAGAATTGATGTCCAAACTTACATTATACATTGTCCATATTACATTGTACATGTATAATTTATTTAGTAGAATATTTAACCCAATGAAAACGGAATATTATCAAATGCCCTAACAATATTCTGTGATTGGTTTTTCTAAAACACATGATTTAAAGCTGATATTTGATATTACAGTACATTTGTTCATCAAAAAATTTCCAAAATTGAATGTTACTTATAATAAACAGAAATCAAGGCAAGGAAAAATAATATAAACAACATTTATCACAACTGTTTCTTAAAAACTATTTAACAAACAACACGTGTTAATTAAATATTGCATTAAAATTTAATCTTAATTGTCTCTTTAATATAACATTTTGGCATACTTTCAAATCATGGTTTAATTTATTGATGATAAATCACATAGAATAGATCAAAATGATCATAAATCACATAGAAAAGATGTTATATTTAGATTAATGATGTTATTGCCTTTATTAAATTCATAATTATCAATAAAACATACGGATTTCATGTACTGGGTTAATTGTTATTTCAACATATTTGTCCTCTATTAAGACGTAATCTAAAGGTAACATAAAATACCCTAAATATTTTATATATGTGAAATAAAAAGACTTGTACTTTACTCTCAGCTTCTCTCTTAGCCATCTCTAATTTAGAACAAATCTGTTCCTTGCACCACATTGTCAATGTGATCTGCTAGAAAGTAACCATCACTCCATTTTAAGTGCAACTTCTATAACTTTATCAGAATTTAACTCTTTAACACTTTTCTCTAACCACTTCATACTTTACTAAATAGAGAACACAATCTTGGCTTTTTGAATTTCATTATACCCTGTTTCAAGCAATTCAATTTACTTCGCGTGAAAGTAACCAATTTCCATTACCATAGTTTAACAAAAACAACATAAGATTTTAACCTTTCTAGGTCAGTCTTTTATATCCATTTTCTCATTCTATCCAGACATTTATCATTTTTATCTTCTTTTAACCTGTATCATTAGAAAAATCGCTAGTTTTCACTATTACTTAATTTGAAGCTTGATTCTTTGAAAGTTATTTCATTCCAGAACTGTTTAAAGTAAACTTCATAATTTCAAACAATATCACAAATACTGTCATTATGATAACTGAACTACCTGAAAAACACATAAGGAAATAAACCAAAATCGAAAAAGCTCGGAATGTGAGTCACCCTACAAACCGCATTTCATTATTTGTTGATCTTTATCAGTCATTTATGCGTGCTTTGCTTTCACATTCACAGGAGACCGCATATATCAGAAAATAAAAGTACCAGGGAACCTCACCAGACCGTTGTTAGTGTCTATGGGGGTCACTGTATGATACACGTACTTTCCTTCTCAAGATGGCATCGGTACATGTAAAATCCACCATCAACAATGCTGGAAGAACTACCACTTTTTACTATAAAGCACAACAACTTTACTTTTTAATAAGAAACATGTTTTACAAATGCAATGTTCAGTGTTAAGGATAATTGCTATATTTGGTGTCCATATTATCGTTGATATGGGATGCAATGATTGCAGAGCCGGCAATATATGAAAGTAAATAGGACAAATGGCTGTAGGACAAATCGGACAATTCGCACAATTGATTTTGCCGCCCTTGGTAATAAAGGCATTAACAGATCGCACAACTGCACCAATAACATGCTATATTTTATCATATGGTAACGCTCCAAACACATTAAACGCGCGATAATGATACTAAAGATAATAGGACATAATTTATTTGTATATCTAATAGCTGAATTTATGAGCAATTGAGGAGTTACAGCACCAAACACTTCAGTATATTTTTCGACGGCCAGGGTGGTATAATGGCGTGTACAAACTCGTAAAATCTTGTAAAAAGCAATAGTACTTGGTTGGTTTTTTTCTGTGATTCTTTAGATCTAAAGACTATCACACACTTAAACTTTTCGAATCATTGGATTTTCTGTGATTTTTTAATCCAAAGACTCCCGCAAATTTAAACCATTTGATTCATTTTGTAAAATTTGATCAATAAAACATTTAGTGCAAAAAATTCAGATATAAACATAATTTGATCGAAATACAATATGGAAAACATAACACCTTTTTACTTTTACGTGTTTAGATAGTTAATTTGCTACAAATGGTTAGATACTTAGACGGTGTTGAGCCTATAAAAAGCAAAAGAAATTCTTCTCAATAAGGACTTAATGCCAACATTTTTGGACCAAATACGTTTTCAGCATGGGAATAAAAGGTACGTGCAGAATTGTTTTTTATCAGATTTGATATGAATATATTTAATTGATATTTTTGACAAAAATAAAATCAAACAAAAATTAAAAAAAAATACACAGTCTAAGTCTCTGGTATGTCTTCAAAAGTTCACCATTACCATGTTTAAATTTACAGGCCAAGAAAAGGCTCAGTCACAACGAGTCTGCAACATTTTCCCGTTCGGACATTTTTTAAGGAATCTATTTCTCTCTACGTGTCTCCCTTCATTAGCATATATTATTATTGTGTTTATTTCTTAAATTATTTTATTTAAACTGATGTATATTTTAAATACTATGTTTTGCATTATGTAACAATGATGATAAAATGAAATTTGAATCTGTACTGTAACTGAAAGTAAAGATATGTTCATATATTGTGATTTTAAGAAGTTTATCTGTGCTCCAAGCCAGTGTTGATGTTCTTTATTTAGCCTATGTGATGCCAAAGCAGGGGCTAGGAGCGTAAGAGAAGGTGCATCTTTCGATATATTTCTTCGAGCAGAAAGAATTAAACAAGATTTGCTATTTGCATTTCCTTTCGAATGATATCTTTACTCAAGAGAAATTAAATTATAAGACATTTTTATTTTTATTTTCATTAATTTTACCCCAATAAATGATACCAGTTTTTCAAATAATTTTGTGGTAAGTTACTTCAGAAAGAACCATTGTGCATTTGTGTATGAAGTAGTTAAATTGTAATGTATTGCTTTCAGTCTTTAGCATGGAAGACAACGAAGTTATTTTATCAACATTCTGTTCTTCCTCCACCTGTTAAGCTTGCAAATTAATTATATGATCTAAACTTTGTGTTGGTGCGACGTTAACAAACACCCCGAGCCCATACCAAAAATAAAAATATATTTCTGTAGTAATGTTTAATTTAATAATCGTATTTATTGACCTATAAATTAGTATTTCTATTTCTATTGCAGACGTGGTATTGTTTCTGGTACTCTCTTGCTCTTATCCAATCTATATCTTCCCTTCTGATTAACCATTCAACCGTGAAAGCAATTACGTTTTATATGATAACTATGTCTTGCACAGCAGCTGGTCTGTTTGAATTGACATCTGATGATAAATCAAATGATGAAGTGTTGTCACAAGAAAAGAATTTCAACGTACGAGCAACTTGCAGGTAATGAGATGGAAGTTTTTAAAAATACGAGTATAGATCAAACCATTGTTCATATTTCTAACTGTAATATATAATACTTCTGGGTGTCAATTTCTTCATGCAATGGTGATGACGTTTGGTTGTTTATGTGAAAATGTCTAGCAAAAAAAAACAAAAAAACACACACACTGGAAGTCTCTGGTTTGGCTTCAAAATTTTCACCATTACCATGTTTAAAAGTTGAATTCTGCTAAAGCTTGCTCATTTCTGTACAGTCCATAAGCAAGCTCAATCACAAGGAGCCTGTAACATTTTCAATTTTGGACATTTTATTAAGGAATCTGTGTGTCTGACTTCAATGTTTCAAAGTATTCAATTTATTTACAGTACATGGCGATTTTAGCAAGTGAACATTTTATTTCTATTGATTAAACGCTGGCAATATTCGTCAAAATGATTATCCTGGCATTACATTTTGAAAGGTATAGCGCTATATCGACTGAAAAATTTTCATAACATTGAACAACTTTAATGTAGATATGCGTAAACAGAAAAAACGGTCCGGAAATTTTATTCTGCATTTTAAATAGCGTTTAACTGTTAAGTAATGATTTCGTATATGCACTTTTCTTGCCTCAGAAAAAAAACCCATCGCATTTGTTTAGTAAATGCATTTTAGAGTTATTCGTTTTCGAAAGTGAAACTTTTTTTAACTGCATGTAGAAGAGGAATAGCTTTATAAACATAAATACTCTCTGTCACTGGTATCAGTTGAATGGGATCCATTTAAAAGCTCATGTCAATAATAATGTTTCACTTAAGCTAAATGAGATGTTAAGGCATTTTTTGTCAGTGGAAGTTAAGTTCATTACTGGGGACATTGTTCTATATAACTGACACCTGTTTGCTTGTAGGGGACTGGTATTTTTTTTTTAAATCTCGTCGCCACAGGGATAAAAGAATTATCAATTACATTAATTTTATATCAGAATGTTAAATTCTTCGATTTTTGCGTTCGCCTGAAAATTATCTTTCATAGTACATTGCTAATCAAATTAAGGAATTATTACCATGCGCAATATCAATAGTGAAATAATATTTACACTGTAAGCACACTTTGTTCTGAAAGATAATACTTTTCCAGGTGAATAATTGATTGATATTATATTCAAACACTTTCTTATAGGTAACAGGAATGCCTCATCAGTTGAGAGCACTATCGGAGTCCATATTTTCTAAGCATTATACAACAACATATTACAAAATAGATATAAGACTATTATAATCACTACATATAATTATTTAAATACGGAAAAGCTTCCGTATAAAAATTAATGTATGTTTGTTGCTCCTGTGTTTATATAAAAAGGAGAAATTAATGACGCTTATGTTAAAAACTCTCATTTTTTTATTAAAACAAGTACTAAACATTTAACATGGATTACATGTTCAAATTGATGTATGAATGATTAAACTATAATATAGCTTGTATTAAATAACTAGTCTTGTTTATCATTATGTTTGTATATTTCACTTATAACAAGAATTAGAATATAATAGAATATAGAATTAATTATAAAGGAACAAAATGAGTAACCTTTTTGAACGTTTTACATGTTGTATAATGCGAAGAATTTTCTGTTTAACGTTTAGGAATACCGGAATTACCTATATTTGCTTCATATGAACAAAATAAAATCTTTTATTTAAAATGACTATCCGATATGCTCATATCATTTTTTTTACTCGTTAATAATATATAAAAAAAACGGTGGCTTTAGTGAAGATATAATGGCAAGATGATACAACTATGCGATTGTTATTTTCCATTTATTTAATTGAATAGAAATGT
Source organism: Ruditapes philippinarum (assembly GCF_026571515.1). Taxonomy (NCBI): domain Eukaryota; kingdom Metazoa; phylum Mollusca; class Bivalvia; order Venerida; family Veneridae; genus Ruditapes; species Ruditapes philippinarum. The sequence goes on from NW_026865739.1 coordinate 80,819, forward strand.
GATGAAATCAAGTAAAAGATAATATGATATACTTTGATACTCTTTTACCAATTACAGTAACGTCTCGAGTAAAAACTGTTACATGGACAGCTTACATGGAATGTCCAGTCCAATACACCGACGTGGCTGAGTCTATAAGAAAAAGATTCGGAACGTTTTGTGATGTCAACGATGTATCACAGTGGCTTCAATTAGGTAAGAAAGGATTTTTTATCAAGTAAAAAAGTTTTTTTTATATTTATTTAATTTTATATCATGATGAATTTAAAATAAATTACCATAACCATAATTGCCAAAGTATAGAGGTCAGCAAAACGAAAATAAATAAAAGGAAAAAAATCAACTAATGTAAATAATTCTTACTTTTCGATCAAAATCCATCCTGTTTTCGGAATCCTAGACATTACCCTTGAAGGTAGAGGTTGGGTGTTGCGCATGGCACGTAGTCACATTCCTGTAAACATTTGTGCCAAGTTATTTAAAATTTCTTGAACGATGAAAACAAATGGGACCGGACAAAAACTATAACACACCTTTTTTAGCTTTGGCCTCCTTGTGTGACCTTGTCCTTGGAGGTAGGGGACCGGGTGTTGCGCATTACACGTCATCTTAATATTATGAACATTCTTGCCAAGTAATTTTAAAATCTGTGAAAAAGTTATGGACTGGACACAAAATATACCATATAACAGATCATGTTAAGCTTTGACCTCCAGGTGTGACCTCGACCTTAGAGGTAGCGTCTGGGTGTTGCACAGGACATGACGTCTCATAAGTATGAACATATGTTCCATGTATTTTCAAAACCCCTTTGATATATTAGAAAGTAATGGACCGGACACGACATTATACCCTCTTAAAGACAATGTTGACCTTTATGCCCCAAGTATGAGGTTTACCTTGAAGGCAGGAATATGGATGCCCCGCATGACACATTGTCTTATAATAAACAAGAAGTATCTTGACAAAGGAAACTCGGTCGAACCAAAACTGCTTCTTTTGCATATCGTATCTTAGGAAACATAGAAAGAGAATCATAAGAATTATGGTGTTGAGCCTAGTATTGAATTTTACGTTTAAACAAGAGTCAGTTAAAATGACATCCCCTTAATACATGGCAAATTGCGTAAGGGCTCAAAGGGAGATAAAAGTTGAGCCACAAAAATAGAGTCGATAAGAGTGACCTCCCTTAAAAACATTGCAAAAGGCATAAGGGTTCAACAGAAATGTGCATGATTGAATTTAAGAAGTTAAAAAACTGTCTTATTCTGTATTAAATTTTAATTCTTTTGAAGCTCCCCCTAAATAAGATTATATATTCACAATTCCTAATACTATTTTATTTCTCTTAATTAGAATTTTAAAATCTGGACCAACACGCCTTTGTTAAAGTTGTCATAATAGTAGAGATTTTCGACCATGCGACCACATACATGCATCGAGGACGTGTTTGAAGGAAAGTGACCGTGCGACTCGATTAAAATATAAGCTCATAAAATAGATAAATACAGAATCCCTAAAGAAAGCCCAACACGGCAAAATTGAAAATGTTGCAGGCTCGGTTGGATTGAGCCTGTTCATGGACGGTACTGGAAAGTGCAAGTTACCGTCCACGCCCCCTAGCACCGGTTTAAGCAGAATTCAACATTTAAACGTGAAATAGTAAAATTTTGAATTTAGAAACATCCGCAGATGTGTTCAACATCCGCAGATGTGTTCATAAGCCTGGAATAAATTTTAAACTCTGAATGAAAAAAAGAAGGAAAAAACAACAAAAGGTTATAATTATAAATAGCTTGGTCTCATAAATATAAAAAGAAAATAACATTTAAGCAATCGAAGTTTATTCCAATCAAAATTTTAATTGAAAGTTTATAAATGACAACGTTTTCTTAATACGAAATACCCGAATCAACAGATTTGCAACATCTTTGAAAATAATGAAAGAAACCTAAAATCCGAAAAAAGCATCGAAAGTAAGATTTCTTATCGGTTAAATGGATACATACATATATAGAATATATGAAAATTATAAACTTTGTATATAACTGATAATACCAGATAAGTTCGTTTTCTTGTGGGCTTTACGCTATTCTCATGTACATGAGTAAACGAAAAAGTGGACATACATGTACTTGGTGCTTTCGCTTATGTTTGACAAAATTTATAACTCGACAGCGTAAAATAATCTGCAGGATGCATGGCAATATAGAATTTATAATGTGTAGGAGAAGGCATGGTTGAAGAGAATTTACAAATCTGGAATTTAACTTGATAGTAAAAGAACTTATGCAAGTAGATGGTTCGTTTCCAGACTCCTTTAGATCAATTGAAAATTAGACGCGTATAGCATGTCAGAAAAAAACCATTATGTCATTTTACTAGTTTTTTTGACAATGGCCAATCAGATTCCGAGAATTCAGATTGTTATTTTGAAATGATCAATGAATTTTTTACAAAAATTTAGTTCTTCCTTGTAAATTTAACAGGAAGTCAAGCTGAAAACAGACCGGCCTTCGGCCGGTAAAATTGTGCCAAGCTATTTCAAAATCCCCCGAAATGAAAATCGTATGTTTGTGCTATTCTGGGCCAGATTAGATTGAAAAGCGTTGCAACGCTTTTCAATATTGGGTCATCTTTTTCTAGAAAAAACGATGACAGCTGATGAAGCTGCAATACTTGGATGTTGCAGTGATGGGTTTTAAGGCTTTATTCTGCAACAACTTTACACGGTATTTGAAATAAAGTCCAGTAGAAGAATTATCAATTGTAAATGTGCAAAAGTTGTTGGGATGTTCACAAACTAATGTCACTTGCTTTTTCAGCAATCATAACTTGGGTTTTGATCATTTTATCATGCAATAAATGGCCTTCAAAATTTATGCCATTTGTTTCAATATACCTTTTCAGAAACATGTTATAGTAGAAACACTCATTAGATAGTGTTAAATGGCTCACCTTATGACATTTCGGTAATTGTTTCCCTTACTAGACAGATACTGTTACAGTTTTCGGAATAAGAACAGTTCACAGAGGGCAAAGAATATAGGATGGATGTTATTTTCGCAGACCTCAAAACCTCGAACATAATATGAGCCTTTCGAAGTGACGCATTGTCATGTGGGAGGCGAAGGTAATTGAGTCATATCTTTGAACGACGAATTAAATTAAGAAGTTGTTCTTTAGAGATTATCTGTGACCGTTTCAGTACCGAAATTCGAAAAGTATACCTTTGTTTAAAATTATTCACATTCAGTGCTACTTTCTACCTATAACAAGCATCTAAAATGATTATAATTATAGGGCACATATATACCCCCTTTTGAATAAGACAAAAAAACTTTTAGTTTTTTTCTTTTCTGAGGCATAATTTTCCATTTATCTTAAGTTTATTAAGCTATATCTCTACTGCTGAAAGTGATCATAAATTTTGTTTAAAATTTGAAAGAGAATAATTCTAAAATGCCTGTCTGGAAAAATTATAAGGATGATCAATACTTATTATGAAAACTTATGTCAGTAAGTAAATGACCACGCTTGAATTTTTATTGTAGGTCGTCATGATAAAGTTCTTACAAAGAAAACTTTGAAGGATTTGTTTGGTTTTACGGTGCTGCAGCACAATTTTGGTCATTTGACGCCGGAACAAGAAAGGTAATTTTGGCTAACCCTAAACGCGGGTATTACAAACTTATAGCAACACCAGGGGTCAAAACCAACTCACCTGCTCGCGCTAAGTGGTGCATAGTCTCCAGTTATTCGAACCCATTAAGTCGTCTTTAACGAATATGCAGGGTTAAACGGTGACTGCAATTCCGATGCCTCAACCTGTAAAGGCAACCCTTCTGCCATAAGGGGCGATATAAAACTAGTTGTTCACTTTGTATTATAATAGATTTAGTCTGTATATCGGAGTTGTCAAATATTTTTGCGTGAAGCAGCAATAAAACAATTTATATATTTGTTTAATCATATTCATATAACGAACAACAAAAAAGAATGAATAAAACAGCACTCACTCGCAAAAAGTAATAAAGCATAATTGGTTCGTGTGTTTAACGGTTAAAAAGTAGTGTTTGCAAAGCGTCTATTATTTCAGCATTATCCGTCAAACAGAAGGTGGTATGTGAGCGTAGGCAAAGCACGAGCATTATTTAAAGAACAACTAAGTTTGTTGAATGAACATGAATATAAAATCACTTCTCTGTGGACTTAACATATTTAACCTGTAAGTTCAGTCCTGTTATTAAAATCATCGCTTTGCATTAGAATTATAAATCTGACCTCTAAATGACGTAGTAGGTCTCCAGTGACTTCTTTTAAATATTCAAGAAACTACATAAGTAATAAGTAAGCACATTTAAGACTGCGCATTGTGCTTAAACACATCTTGCTCATAAGAAACAAATGTAGTAAGCATGCAATCATTTTTGTTTTGTAGATCTAATGAATAAGGAAAATATAAAACTTTAAACAGGCAAAGTCTTTCACGTGTTGGCGGAATCTTGAGCGGTATCTGTTCCGTCTTATTTCCTAAGACGTGAGGTTTATTAATTTAAAAGCACAAAATCCCGATTACATGTAGTACTCAAAATGTTCACACTATTACACAGTGAAAATGGGTTACGTCTATTTAAGTGTAACAACTATAAAACTCGAGCCATAAAATAAAATCATTAAACATCTATATATCGACACATTAGAATTACATCTGTGATAGAGCTATTTTACTTTTAATTAACTTTCTGCACTTATAACAAGAGGAATAAAGTACACTGAAAAATTGCCAGTAATTGCTGTCATTTATTATGTACATTACAAGTTATTCGTAATAAAATAATAATAAATCATAATTGATATGTGTATTTTGCTGATTGGAAAGATTAGTCATGGTGATGTTGCCGCGCCAAAAACTAGAACGCAAGTATTGCAAAGAATAACTAAAACAATAATTTGTTTTAAGATAACAAAAACGTTATGTCTCATTATTGACAAGACATGGAGCATGTATACTCACTAATGACAACAATTTAACTTGTCTGTCCTACTTTGTGGTTCTTGTTACCATTGATCTACTGACGTCAGAATCAACGGGTTGCCATCTTTCGATCACATGTTATCACTAACATCAAACATGATGGCGTTCTACGTTTTGTTGTTAGTGTTTGAGTTGTCGTTGTTTTTATTTATTGGGTTTTTTAAAATACTTTTAGTCAAGGTTACTATGACTACATTGACTTGATCTAATGAAATAAAAAATTCTTAAGGTCAATATCGTTAATAATCACTTCAACCATTATGATGAATGTACGACTTATCGTCCTTAAATAGGACAAAAAAATCTGGCTAAGCAATGTGTTAATGTTACAACATGACCTTAAAATCAAACTAGATGTACACAATTACATCTGTACGTCAAAGCAAGTTAGTTTGCCGTTATAGGTGTTAAAAATTAATAAAACTGCCAGATATTACTTTTCATTTCAGGCAAAAGTTTGTTATTTTGGAATAATAAATCCCCCTCCTTCTTGTTATCTGATTTAGATTTAGTTTTCTGAAGATATTCAAACTAACTCAATTGAACGCATATCACGTGCTTGCAATTATGTTAAAGGATTACAAGATAAACCCCTTTTATCAGTTTATTTATTGATTTTAAATCAGTTGAAGTAATAACATAAGTGTTACTACGGTATAAAATCTATCATTGAAATGCACGAAACAGTATTTGTCTGCAAAATGCTTCATTGTGAAAGGTTATTCCGATTATATGATTTTATTAAGGAGCAATAATATTTACATCTTTATCGCTTTTCGTGCTTGCTTACAACTTACACGTTGGAGACTGTGCCTTAATTTCGAAACGTTTAAACGCAATTTTATGACTCTTTTGAAAAAGATGATAAAACTATATTAATTGTTAGTTTAGTTTTTATATACTCATTGCATTTACATTTCAATGTCTAAATTTTAAATGATTTTAGGCGTTTTAAACGTAATAGCTCATTTACAATCCTATTTGATACTAAACATATGGGGCAGCACACAACGGGTTCAACTGTTGATGAGGGTTGCCACTATATTTGCCAAAGGGTATTTTTTCCCAAATCAACAGATCAGAGGGCTTGAATAATTGATATGTGCCCCAAATTTTTCAATATTTCTACAGTTTTACACCCCGTAATATTTTTATGGGTATTTAAAACCCCAAAAAAACCCATTTTTACAAAATTAGTTGGGTCAATAGTTACAACAACAGTGTTTTTAAATTTTAGAAAACTTACAGGTCAATGGACAGCACAAAAATTTGGGGAAGCTATTTCCCTTAAAAAAATGAATTAAATATTTTTTCCGGTTTTTAGAAAAGTGTGGAAATTCTAGGGGTTCCTGGGTTAGATGAATTATTGTACAAGAACTACATGGTGCAAAAATGACAAAGGCATGTAGTAAAAGCAGACAATTGTGTACTATAAGTTTATAGAAACACTATATTACCAAGGACAATTAGCGTCTAGGTTGAACATTATTGCTACTGCATATATCCAAAAGAGTTTAGGTAGCTTATTATCTACCTTTTTGAAGAAAAAGAATCAAATATGGATAAAGTAGTTCAAACGGTCAGTAATTTTTTTAATGAATTCAAAAGCCGTGAATCAAGCAGGAAAATCGGTGGCGTCTTGTCCGTAGGAATGTCGCAGTATCGGATTCTGGTTTGAATACATTGAAAGACAGTCAGTTAAAAATTATGTATCTTCATCTTATGGCAGATGGTATTTGGGTCTTTTTTGCAATCTATATTAAAAAAATAGGAATAACCAAAAAAGATTAGTTAACAGATTTAGTTCAAGAATTTTTTGAAAGGCAGAAAAGGAAAACTGAGACCACATATGAAGAACAAATTTGGAGAAATCTAAAGTAAAACATAACAATCGAGGGTAAAGACAGTGTTTTCCATACAATGCATCTAGCTGTAGGGGTTTTCTATTGAGTAGAAATAAAGTCTAAATGATTTCAAACCTCAAAGTGTGAACCTAGAACCTCAAGTGCTATACATACTTTTCGTATCCCAAGGAAGCAATGACCAGGTCAGATTTTTTTATCTAGAACCCCAGATATCTGTTGGGGTCGTCTCAGATTTTTTTCAGTAATCAGGGATGGTTACAAACTAGAATTCAAGAAAATTTCAGCATGTTCGGTGTTCGACATAGTAACGTTCCTCAAAAAGATATTCCTATAATTTCAAGAGAAATTTCTTCTTTAATAGAAAAAGATGCTGTAGAAATAGTTCAATTAAATCAACATAATCAAAGGTTCTTCAGTACATTATTTCTTGATACCAAGAAAAATTGGGTGTAAAGACCTGTCATAAATCTGGGACCTCTGAACATGTATCTGGTCAAGAAACATTTCAAAATGGACTTATTATCGAAAGTAATAAATCAAGTAATGCCAAATGATTGGGCATTTTGAATAGATCACAGCAAAACATACATGCATATCCCAATCATTTTCCAAAACATTGCAAGACCCTAAGGGAAATGCTATCAGTGGAAAGTAATGTGTTTCGGCCCAACTGTGGAACTAAGTGTGCAGTAGTTGCAGTTCATTAAGAACATGAAACATTCGTCTAGCAGTAGAAATAGACGACTGGTTATATCTAAATCAAATACATCAGCATTTACTTAAACGTCAGTATTTTTTCCTCAATCTCCTCATAAAACTTTAGTGAATCTAGAAAGGTCCAATTTGAAACCTCAACAAATAAAAACATTTACTCAGTATTCAATCTGAAATTGGGTCTTATCCTCTCTTTTGAAAATTCAGACTGCCATCTTGGACTTAGTCAATGGCAAGAACAAGGCTCCAAATTTCCTTCATTGATTAGGTCTCATGGCCTATTGCTTGGAACTTTATCTGAGTGCACGACTTTCGTTAGGCCTATTCAGCTACATTTGCTCAGTTTTTGGAAACCTTCCAGTCTTTTATTGGACATGATCATTCCATTACTCAATATCTTCAATCACATCTAAGATGATGGTTAAATCCAGCCAACATTTTCAAGTGTCGCTCATTTCATCAGATCTTATCAGAAGTAATAACCACCACTCATGTCTCCAAGAAAATGTGTGGTTGGCATCTAGGGAACCAATATTTTTAAATCAATTGGCATATAAATTCTCTTGAATGGAGAACAGTCATTTCCTTAAGATCAGATTCAAGGGAAATCAGCGTTGATCAAAACAGACGATACAACGGTTGTACAATCCATAAACAAACAAGGCGGACAAAATCAAGCAAACTTTGCATTCAGACATGGAAAGTATGGACATTAACTATTCAAAACATTTCATTTAAGGCAGTTCACATAGTCGGAACACAAACATTTAAGCAGATCAATTGAGCAGACACAAAATAAGAAAAACAGAATGGTCCTTGAATCCATCGATTGTTCAGAAATTATTTCAACTATGAAACTGAAAATACCGAAAGTTTGGGACTGGTGAAGATGAAATTTGGGTTAAATGAGCCACAGAAACCAGTTGTTCTCAAACGTTATCAAACTTAATTGTTCAGACATCAAAATTAGCTCTTCAATATGATAAGTTAAAAGTTTATGCTCATAGTGCCAGAGCTGTTGTCCATCTTTTACATTGTTCAAGGGCGGATCGATAGAATCATTTTTAGCTTCAGCAGACCAGAGAAGACGGACTACTTTTACACGTGCTCATCTAAGAAATGTAAAAAGTACTTCAGCAGTATTGAAATAAGTTTTTTTAACTTAATTTAATTTCAACCTTTAGCGAGTCGCTACATCAAGTTATTGAGTTTTTTTCCATATTTGATATATACATAACTATACAGTGTACATTAGTGAAGAAGGTGTTCTGGGAATATAAGTGGGCATAGTGTTTTTCTGTACAATTATAAAGTTGGAAACAGTATGGACAAAATGTTTTCCTGTACATTCATACAAGTTGAAACAGTATTGACAGAATGTTTATATGTACATTAATACAAATGGAAACAGTTCCAAGTGGTGCACAAAGAATGGACATTTTCATGTACATAATGGTAACAGATACTTATTTTGTTGCATAAAGAATTTGGTGAGGTGTAAAGCTTAGGAATACAATGATTGTGTGTTATTTCTTGACTTTCCAATTTTCACAAATTGAATAAATTTTTGCTTACTCGATGTCTGAGATTATGTTATGTGACTAGGTCCCAGTTTTATTTTAGCCCAAACTTAAATATCTTTAACTGGTCGGAAATAGCCATTCAATGAAATTCCTTTGAGACAGAACCCAGAAAAATGTTTTATAACCTCGAGGCCAGGATATCAAAATCTAATTTATATTCGTAGTTCCAAGACTTTGTTCCTAAAATAACTTTGAGAATGTTTAAATTATCCCGCTTTTCGTATCAGTGTTGTCATATTTTCTCTTATTTCTGTTGTGAGAATTCATTCAAATACAATTATTGAAAGCAGTTCTGAAACAAGAAACGCTTGTATAAATTTCTAATATACATGAACAAAGACCGATCTTGACATATCAAAGTAACTAGGATAGTGTATATTGTATGATACAAAATCTGCCACCTAACAGTCACTAAAAATAGCAAAACCGAAAATGTGTTTTAATTAACAAGAAACGAATCGAATATTTTGAATGGCAGCCAGTGTAAATTCTATAAACTCGCATCTAAAATTTATCTGCGCAGAAATGTTTGTAAGATAAAATAGTGCAAGCTCTGATGTTTATTCGGAAGTATCTTGCTGACTGTCTCCATTCAACTAAACACAGTTTCATCGAGAACTTTTATAAATTAATGTCTTCACTTTTTCAACTTCCTAAGGATACTAAAGATATTATTTTATTTTTATATTGTTATACATTTAAAAGTCCTGTAATCTATGAATACCTGTTGTGTTGAAGAAATGACAATTTGCTCTCACAAAAATACATAAAGAAATACTTCAATGAAGTGCACCTTGCAGTACAAAGCAATAATTGGCACCGATAGTCTATTACGAAGCTGTTTGTTATTTTAAGAAATATACAAATATATCTGTTCGACGTCTGACATTAAATTATTTAGAAACTTTTGTTCAAGTAACGATTATTGTGTTGATATACGATATGTTGGTTTGATGAAATTGTTGGTATTCTTTAAACTAAAAGCTTTTTTGAAAAAATTTGCTTTGTTATATATCTTAAATGAGACATACAAGGCTTACAAAAAATCCAAGAAAGTTAATGAATATTGCATAAGGATAAAATGTTGTGGTTTCAATCTTAATCTTACTTAATGGTGTTTTTAAACATCTTGTATCAGTAATATCAATTGTTGATAATCTTCATTAATAATTATTAATAAATAAATAAATGAATGAAATAAAGAAGGAAATAATGAAATAATAAAATAAAAGAATGAGTTTATTACTTTATTATTACACAAATGACCAAGAGTATCCTAATTTTTTTTATTTATTTCTTACGTGTTACAACTATTGTGATAATAGGGCTTTCATAAGACAGTCAGACCTACTTGTTTCCCATACCAATAAGATTTCAAAAACAATTAATCTATTATTGCTTTTTGAAGTAAATATGTCTACAATGAAAGGTCTGTAATACATTTAAATAAATAATCACGTTAATAGTATTTATTGTCATATATGACAACAAACCATGAACGAAATATGCATGGATGTTTCGCATATGTGACACACACTGATCTGATATCACATGTATTTCTTTAGCAGAAAATATAATGGTACAGAACAAAACAGTATTATTCATCAAAAATGATAATACTAAATCACCTAGAACTTTTTCTACATTTCTCTCAAGCATTTTTTCTTATTCCAATGATACATTTCTATAGCTTTTATTAAACACTTATGGAAAATGTGTCCTTTGTAGACCATTAACTTTAAGTGCAATAACATCGAAATTATTATTAAAGTTTTTCGTTGCATGTGATATCAATATTTTATGACGTAATTATTTTGTAATAATAAGATAATTGGCCGTTTATTACTAAGTTTTCATGTACAAGCTTGACTATTCACTACATATTTTTTAACATATTATTCCCATCGATGACAATGTTTTGCATTTTTATGATGATTAAACTTACTTATTGCAAAAGCATTCTTATGCAGTGTCTGGTATGCATAGACATTCTGCAGTATGATTGCTTTTAAACTACTGTAGATAATGTACTTTTTTCTTGCCAAAATATCTACGAGAGACAGGTTCAGTTATCACATAAAGATAATAATTATAGGTAACATACAGTGTAATTTACATCATTTGAAACCATCTTTTTCTTCTCCTGCAACGACACCAAGAAAATCAAATAAAGATAAACACTGACGTGGAACTCCCTATAGATCATTTACACAAAATTATTGTTTGTATTGTAAAATAGTGATTATAAAAGACGAAACGACATATGTTCAAGTAAAAAAATATGTGTGTCCGCAACAGGCGGAACTAAATAAAATAAAGATTGGGAAAAATGGTACCAGATGTCATGAAGCCTGCATATCACAGATAATACAGATATAAAAGGAGGCAGATCTTCAAATGTTTATGTTTAATTGAAAGAGCGAAAGTATGATATCGATGTTATTGAGAAGAAATATAATTTTACTAAATGATGTTGTAAAGTTTAAAATTGCATGAAGCGCAAAAAGAAAGTTGCAAAGCCCCATCCTGAGTAGAGAAATGTGCTTGATTGAATAGGAATATCTGCACATATCAATTTAAATGTAACAAAAGTTTATGCTATTGTACAGAATTATGTTTTAACCAGAACAATCTGACGACATTTATTTGATGAATTAGAGCGCATGTCGGTACTAGACTAAAACCGTGAACAGAAAATGTGTTGTACTGTATGTAAGATCAAACTATGATTCCAGCTTTTATATTTTCACTATTTGCTACACCACAAAACATTACGACTGGTGTTCACTCTGGTGTGAAATATAGTTCAAACAAATACCCTCTATGCATAATTAAGAAAAAGTAACTTTTTATATTCATGTTTTTCGAATTTGGGTTAACTCTTTTGCTTGTGTTGAGTCTTACCAAGAAATAATGCAACAAAATCCTTTATTGTATTATAACAGAAAAAAAGAAAGAAAAAATGTCAAACATTCCTCATCATTATTAGCATCTTTACTTAATGACCACTGAAACATATTTGTTTGAGTATTGCCGAATGTATGTCTGAAATATTAATGAAAATGTCAGTAACTTTGTCGGTCTATGATTGTTTCTAGCCATGCTTCTTATATACTTAAATGTTAAACATATAGTTTGCACAAGACGGGTCTGACAATGATGATCTATTGCTTAGTTGCTAAGTGTCGTCACCTGTCATCTAATTAAAGTTGAAACATGCTCAGTATGTTAGTTTTAAGAAATGCATTCACAAAAACAAGCAGAAAGCAGGTGTTTATAGGTGATGGTAATATAAAGGCTTGCGATTTGTTTGTGGTTGCTCTATTGACAGATATTTACTTTTTCGGTAATTATGTCTGGAGATCTGGCTCGCAAAAAAAGAAATTTTAATTCAAATTTTATTTATTAATTGTATTATTCAATTGCTATAAGAACCTTGATGCTCTATTGAAAGATATTTCTTATTCAATGTAGTTTGCCAGCACATAACGTCTGGAGGCCATACATGCAAAATGAAATTTGTTTCTCAAATTTACTGACTCTTATTACAAATATTCGTTTTTAAATTATATGAATATCTTGATCATTCGGACGAATATAGTTTTTATATGTCAAACTCTTAAGATTCAAAATAGATGCATGTAAATTAAAATTATAATTATTTGACAAAACACTGTCTTATTCTCTTTTAAATTATGATAAAAAAACATAATCACAAATATTATTTTATTTCCTTTGTTTTAATATAATCGTGTTGGTTCATGAACCTAGGATTTCTATAGGTAATACTATTTCAGTTATTTCAGACAATGAATGCATGATATCAAAAGTCAAGGAATATTTTTCCTTTTTCTAAAGATACCACATTCCTTGGTACATTTGTATATTTTTCACAAAATAACATTCGGATTTGTTTTTGGCTTTCATTGACAAAACCTGCCTTTAGAATTCAAAAACAAATATATGATAGATAGACGCGACTGTTTGAAAACATCATAGTGTCCAAAAATGTTTTGTGAACGCAATGCACTTATTTACTCGTGAATTAGACTGATATGAGGGAAAATGAAACCCTGATGAAGCATTGAAGATATATGGTCTGTATTTACATTGTTAAAATAAAAAGTGATACAAAGATCAACACTTTGTAAGTCTATGCGACGTTCACAGAACGAACGCAGTCACCAATACAACCCAGCTGCCACAACAGCAGGTCATCTAGATGACACGAAACCAAAACACGGGAGAGGACACATAGGTGGTAAAAAATCGGATACACAATTTTAAAGAATGTGCATTTATAGAAATACATCAAGGATAAAAGTAAATGCGTATATCTTATTTAATAAAAAAGGAAAATATTACATTTACTTAAAATAGAAAAGTAGGTACATTATATTTTTATCAATTATGCTATGCTAGGATGATATAGTAGCAAATAGAATAGATTTGGTATCAGACAAGAAGGATACAGGAACAGACAAGATGGGTATGGTATCAGGCGAGGTGCAAATGACATCAAGCGAGGTTGATATAGTAACAGCCGAAGTTGATATGGAACGAAGGGATAATGCTTGTAAGGATGCAAAGTTGCCATAGCAGTTGCATGTATTTGTTTTTACAAATAAAATATGAGTCTGTATGTATTGTGTAATTGATATTAAGAATAAAGATATTAATTGCTTTTTACTTTTTCTTTAATATTTTACAAAACCAAAATTTGGTTGTTGATAGCTTTTTAATGGATGTAATTTCAGGTATAAATGTAAAATGTCAATGTTTAAACCTATTGCCACAATAACATATAAGTAATACGTGAGTTGAAGTACTTGAAGAAAGAGATAATCATCTTTAACCTTTGTAGCTTGGGTCGTATTGTATGCCGCCAACATCGATAATTAGTATATATACCTAGTTTTTACCTGCAGGTACAAGCGTGTGCGGAACAACTTCAAAGGTAAGCATCGTTCATTTTTGTGCAATAATTGGCAAAATATTTCCAGCAGAAAGATGTTTGATAAATTGTCATATCAGTTATGTAATCGAAGTTAACATTTTGGGCTTGCATAGAAATCTATAATTGAACATACATACAGCTTCAAATTTATTCATTGAGTTATATATAAATATATTATAAGCAGAATTTATTTCAATCACAGTAAGTCATCTAATCAATAAATATTAGACTAGACGTGATGAACCGAAGGACTAACAGAAGAATTTGATATTTTACTAAAAATTAATAGATACACATATAATAGAAAAGATCAAGTAAAGGCGAAATTCACTGAACGCCGCTACCCCCCCCCCCCGAACCGAAAAATTACAGCAACAACCGGGAAGGAACAAGCAGGTCATCAACACAGAACATTTTAGGGGGCTAAAGATCGAAATAACAACGTTGCGTCCCGAACTGTCAATGTTTAACATAAAATGATAATATTAACATAATACGACTAAACGCTAACACAAATTCTTCATCATTTTAAGTATCTAAAACATTATCAGTAGAAATTAAATTGATAAGATAAAATGTAGTGCGAAATGGCATATATTTATCTTGAAAAATTGTTCTTTTAGGGTATAAACGAAAATGTGTGTCTGTCATAAGCGGTAGTGGCAAAAATTTTAATAAAAAAACAACACATGTTCATACGGCGATTATCAATGAATCTTCAATGTCACACATTCGTGCCATTCCGTCACGTCAAAGTCTGGTTAATTATTATTTGGTGTCCTCATTCGTGCATTTCTGGTGGTCCAGTGACTTGAGTTTAGAGTTTGCTGTTAGTTAAGGTTTAGATAAAGGTTTGAGGACATTTATGTCATTAATATGCTAGCAATGAATAAGATATCGCTAAGTGTAGGGAATTTCAATTTTTGTTATTATTTTCAATCAGAGCAAAACAAATCATTTGATTTGGTTCACATCATAACCAATTATTAATGTTACGTAAGAAGACAACAATGCAAGACGATGAAAATGAACAACAAAAGTAATTACGTTGATGACAGGAATCTAGATTTACATGTTTGAATGAACCATAGTTGTGTCGCCGTTTAATTGCCGTAACATTTGTTCATTATAACATAAAGTGTTATGTTTACATGTGTAAAATTACTTTCCTGCTCAGACAGAGACGTTGCGACAAAACATTAGGCTATAAAAGCAGGTTTTAATATCAAAAACAAATTTGATGGGTATAATTATGCGTTAAGTATGACTTTCATGAGTTTTCAAGAGAAGCAATCATGAGGCATTTGATTATGCTACAGATTTATACTTGGCTGAGAGTGGGTATTCGAAAAAGCATCATTACACAATTTAAATGTGTAAATAACATTAAAACCAGTTTATTTGCCACCGTGAAATCTCAACTAATTGATACTGCTTAACAAGTTTCATTGCTTATTTTATGTATGATTTAACCGATACATACTAGACAGACTGTGGTCGAATGGTTGATGACTTCAAACCACTTGCCTCTCTGTAGGTTTGATCCGCGCAAGCGGCTCCGGATTATTTTATGTGAGAAAGCTATCCAGATAGCTTACAGGACCACGATTCGTTTACTCGGGTGCCTATTTGTGCGTGAAATAATGCACAAGAGGCACCTTAGCTCTTCTTCCATCAGTAAAGCTGAGAAGTCCCTATTTGACAAATACTGTATTAGTGCGATGTTTAAGTCAAACAAAAAACAAAACCAAAACAAAAAGTACATATTATCTGTACCTGTTCATAATATAGTATTTATATACTCAATTGAAGCAATTCAGTATGTGTCAATACTGTTAATAATATTCTTACAACATTTTTTACAGAAGCAAAACATGTTGACGACTGACTACAACTAAATCTTTTCGATGACTGTGATGTTGTAATGTTTAAAGCGTTTCGAATTAATATTTAGAAGTGTTTTGGCTTCCGAAATGGTGAAAACACTTATAGACCCTGATATTTTCCTGTCATGAAAAAATAATTTCACTTATGTTTAATTCTTCTACCGCGTATTTACTATCTCCTTCGTAATGATATGATAATGCGTTATTTGCTTTGTTATTTCGACAAACAGAAAAAGTAGTGTAGTTATGGTCCTATTAAGTGATCAATTATTTGATATGTACCTTTATTTTAAGTATGGTTGGATAAGTCTTATGTTAATCTATCATGCCGTCAATTTATTGTTTGGAATATGGTTTCATGGTATTTTAAAAGTTGAATTATAATATCTTTAGCGGTATTTTTTCTGATGTTTATTACAATAATTTACATTAATTATGTCATTTAAGATGTTTGTCTTAATGTCTTAGTTATTGCCCTGTTTATAAAATATGACCCTTATAGTTTGTTTTTGCTACATATCTCTGACGATAAATAACGATATATGTGCAAGCACTTGCTGAATATTTAAATACATTTTGTTTATGTATATTTTTCAAAGTTGATTAATTTGTCAAAGAAAATGGAACAAACTCTATGTAGAGGACGATGTTTAAAGCCTTTTCAAAAGATTTGTTACTCATTTTACATTATCAATTACTGCTGTCAATACTTGTTTTTTGCATAAACGCAAATCTAAATTTATCATTTATTTATCTATTTTATTTATATTTGGATTTTATTTTATATTTATTTTAATTTCTTTTTTTGTTTCTTAAAAAACACGGCACAAGTTTGTTTGTATGTCCTTAAATTGTATTTCATCTTAAGTTTTTATTACAATAGCTCTATTTTCGAAAAATTTGTTTGCTCAGTAATTGATATCATTCTATTAATTGGACACAGATGTATTTGATTCCTGACACGAAAACATGATTGGAATGCAATCAATGTTATTTGGATATATTACCCGTTGGATTACATTCAACACTTGTTTTGGATATATTCCAATTGTACTCCAGTGTTTATCTTTATTGTGTAGATATATTGGTGTGGGACAATTACAAAAGAAGTCTATTGGTGTAAGTGGATTGGACCCTTTATTATTGTAAAAATTAACATGATGTAGAATGATGTGCATTTTCTACTAACAGTGTTTCTGAAGCTTTTTCTCGTTTTGAAATTGATTAAATATGTGTGGTTTTATGCGAAAACTATTTATTTATCTTTCCTTTATGTATTACAAATGTTTGGAACCAAACTTTGAAACTATTATGACATATCTTTCGGGTCACTGGTTTGTAGTTTTCTTTAACTTTAATCAAGATTAAATCTGAAATTGACATTGGTATACCAAAATTTAGCCAACTTTATATTAATATGTAAACGAATAAATTGGTTATGATTACAGGGGTACACCGTTATAAGCTATGTAGCCGTCGAAGCTGATCTTCTTTATCCATATACCTATTTAGTGTAAAGGTATTATTTAACTTATATTTTTTCATCATTGTTTGAAATAAAAAAAAAAACCTAACAATTAATTTTAATAGTAAAAGAGTCTTGTACAACCTACTATAAGCTTTTGAATTACTTTTAGTATCAAACCATGTTACTAATGTCGCTTTGAATTTGACTTTACAAAACAAGCACTTCCACCATTTGATACGGTGAAAGTAATCAAATAAATATCAGCCATTAGGTACAGATGCATGTTTAGAAATACTTTATAGAAAATACATCAAGTTTGTTGCAATAATTGGCACTATTTGTCTATCAGAAAGCTTGTTGATATTTCCATACGCTTCAGATATCAACTTGGTCTCTTAAACATCATTCGCTTAATGTTCTCATTATACACTTACATTTCAAAAGTAACAACCAGTTGTTTTTTTTGTTTTTTGTTTTTTTCAAATGACAAAATTAAATATAATATTTCTTTAAATGATAAATGACAACAAACTATTTTCATATGACTTATATTTGTCCTGATCTAGATATTTGAAATATTTGAAAACAATTGTCGCAGACTGCTTCCTTTCAGCCCAATTACATTGACATTTTCCTAGGCTAATATGTTCAAATAGTGTGTAATCCAACGGCTAATAATAAATTTTAAATTGATTTATTCGATATCAGAGTAAATATTTTATAAAAACCGGCAAAAACTATTATTTCATAATATATACTTACCCTCCCTTTTCGTTACATAAAATAGTAAAAAAACATCAGTAAATACCGTTATAATAATAATTTGAACTTTATTTGAAACCATATTCCAAACAATGAATTAACTAAGCATAATATATCATAGACATATCCATCATACTTAACAATAAACGTAAAAATCTAATAACTGATCATTCTCTTGTTTCTCTGCTGCGATAAACAAGCAAAAATAACTGCATTAGAGCAACATAATTACAAAAGAGATATTTAAAAGCTGTAGAGCACGATTAATATAAAATAAATTT